>NC_043008.1:41446296-41448796 GCF_006345805.1 Octopus sinensis
GCTTTATGGGTAATAAATTTGCTTCCCAATCCCGTGATCACGGGTTCAATCAAACTCCGTAGCACTTGTGGTAAATCTCTTGCTCTGGAATCAAACTGATCAAAGCTTGCTTTAGAACAGAAGTATGGTCACAAAGCAATCCTTTTTTACTAAAAGAAAAAAGAAAGGAAAGAAGTGGCAATAACAGTTGTGATAGAAATTATGATGTTAATTATGATTGTAAAGGCACATGGATTAGTGGTTAGAGCGTCGAGCTTACGATTGTGAGTTCGATTCCCCGGACTGGGCTGCGTGTTGTGTTCTTGAGCAAGACACTTCATTTCACGTTATTCCAGTTAACTCAGCTGTAGAAATGAGTTGCGACATCACTGGGTCCAAGCTGTATTGCCCTTTGCCTTTCCCTTGGATAACACCAGTGGTTTGGAGGAGGGTGGCTGTTATGCATGGGCGACTGCTGGCCGTCCATAAACAACCTTGCCCAGACTTGTGCCTCAGAGGGTAATTTCTAGGTGCAATCCCGTGGTAATTCATGACCGAAGGGACTCTCCCAATTATGATTGTGTAACAATCATGATCACCCTCATTAGCAACATCATCACACTATCAATAGTACCAATATTGTCATTGTCATCACATGTGTAGCAGCTATTAGTTACATTTTTTTTCATTACATCCTAAGTTAAGGCGACGATTTGGTAAGCTATTTGCGCACAAATGTTTAGCCGCTTGTCATCTGGCCACGACCTCGTCTTTACCTTCCATATTTTATCAGTCGATAAAATAAGTACCAGCCGAGCACTTAGCTCGAAGGCATTGAGTCTTCGCCCCCGCCCTCTAAAACTGCTGGCTTTACATCAAAATTGAGAACTTTAGCTACTAAGTCATAGTCTTCTGCAACATTATACATTTTACATTTTATTTAACATAAAATTTGTTAATATAAATGATATTATATTTATTAATATAAGTAACTACTCTTATATATACATATTATTTTAGATATAGGGTAAAAAATGATTAACTTAATAAAACCATTATCGGTAAAAACTTATAAAAAAGTTTCTTTTATAATTATAAGCATAATTGAGGTATCAGTAAAAGTTGCTTCACTACATACCGAAATTTAGAAATAGCAATCAAAACTACTAATTCTTCTACTAAATATACCTGTATATAAATATATATATATATATATATATATATATATTAGAGAGAGAGAGAGAGGATGAGGAGAGAGAGAGAGAGAGAGATGGATATATATATATATATAGCAGATGTAGTATATAGATATATATATAGATATTATTTAGAAGTATATAAATGCACTGAACTGACAGAACCGTTAGCATTTCGCCCTTTTTACATAATCTCATACGTATGTATGAATGTATGTATGTATGTATGTATGTATGTATGTATGTATGTATGTATGTATAGGCGTATAGGTGTGTGTAGAGTGTATTAAAATTGGTCCTTGAGAACCACAACTAAAAACTTACTGCCATATCGCCAATTGTATATACGTCTAGATCGTACTTGAATCATCGGTCTGCTTTTTATTTCAGCTAAACACCTTTGCATTCTGTCAGATTTGCTTCAAGCTGAACTACAGTTAACTATATTATCTATGCTCTATCCATTATATGGAGTATTTTTTCGGTTCGTTTTCACAAATACAATATTATCTTTACAGATTCATAAAAGCATACGTTCAAACATATTAACTTATGTATAACATACATATCAGAATATCTCCGTTAATATATAAGCTTTCCTTCTTTTTCTCTTCCTATTCTAGCGATTGATATTCCTAATTTGTTGACGCTAATAATTTGTTGACAGACCTACTGGCACATCTGCACTATAAACTAAACAAGGTACTAAGTGCAGTTAACATACGATTTTCCAAACCCTTTACATCCAGATCCCTTTTCAGATAACCGATATTTCCGAACTAGTAAAATTAGTAAATTAGATATTTAGTTTGAGAGTATGGGATATTCCTTTATCGGAGACAAATAGGGAAAATGAGAAAAGTATAGATCAATGAAATGACGACATAGAAGACGGGAGTAAAGGAATAAGGAAATGAAGAAAGAGAAGAAGAGGAAGCATAAAAGTTCACAGTTCAGATTTTTTCATTTTGGGGCTTTCAAGGAGTATAGATAAATTCGATTTTAAGGCATGAAATATATTGGCTATTCTAGGGTTGTGTGTGTTACCGAACGGAATCATGTTTTCATTAACTTTTCCCTTAGTGTCCATAGTTGGGTGATGTTCAGTTTCCTCGCCTTTTTAATTCCTTCATTAATTAAACCTGAGGGGTATTTCTGCATTGTGAGGAAGCCTTTGAGTTCGTTCAGTCGGATTTCACATATTTTGCGGTCAGTCACTGTAGCACAGATGCGTCTTGCCATGCGATATGGGATGTTTCTTTTGATGTGGAATGGGTGTCAAGAGTGGAATTTAAATATTGGTGTGCATCAGTCTTTTTATAAAA
>NC_043008.1:41456296-41466296 GCF_006345805.1 Octopus sinensis
TGGATCTGAAATGAAATTAGCCTTTGCAAAATCGTAAGCTGGTATCAACTGGCTACAAAGATAGATAAGCTGGAAACTAATATTTTTCTTGATATTGCTGAAAGACATGCAGATAAATTCTATTAACGCATCAGTAACGTTTCATGTATGAACAGAGTTTCACTTTTTTTTTCTGGTGAGATGAAGTGAGAAGGAGATTGTATTACGTTTTCGATAGCTTGTCTTGATACGTTTCCTATGAAAGATATATTTTTTCGTTTTTGGTAATATAATTTGGTAGAAACAAAAAATGAAATGTTCAGGTTTTGATTAAATGTCTTTATATTTCCTTACAAAATGCAGCATGCAATGGAGCAACATAAATGTGATTTCGAAATGATTTTTCAAAAATTATTTTTCTTAACATGCTATATCTTGTAAGTAGTTTAATCATATTATTTGCCAAGAAAAATCTTAACATTTATTGCTTCTGCTTTCTCTCTCTCTCTCTCTCTCTCTCTCTCCTCTCTCTCTCTCTCTCTCTCTCTCTCTCACTTCTCTCTCTCTCTCTCTCTCTCTCTCTCTCATTCCCTCTTTTTCTCTTTCTTTCTCACTCTTTCGCTCGTTCTCTTTTTCTGTGTGTGTATATATATATATATATATATATACATATACATATATATATATATACGTATGTGCGCGTGTGTGTACATGTATACATATATATATACGTGTGTGTGCGTATGAGTATATATATTTATATATATATACATATATACGATATATATACATATATAGAATATATATACACAGATACATATATATATATATATCTCTATATAAACGGCAGTTTGTCTGTGCGTTTTCTGTGTGTCTGTTTTCTCGTACCCTCACTCTGAACACGGCTTTCAACCGATTCTGATGAAACTTGACACACACATAGCCCAATGTCATAATTCAAAACTAACGCAGCGAAAATTTTGAAAAGTTCCCCCAGTTCTGAAAAAAATCGATAAATTCGACATGGGGTCGAGAATCAGAAACCCAAACCACAGACCGTCTAGGGGACGCAACTCCACCTTTTTAAACTCTCTAAAAATGCTTTATAGTTATTTCCCTTACAAACCTGAGCAACGCCGGGCGATACTGCTAGTATATATATATATATATATATATATATAAGGCTTGTAGGTGTCTATGTATGTATATGTACTTGTGAACGTGTCTTTGTAGTTATTGATACATGTATAGATATGTACGCTTCTTTTGCCAAGTTGTGATGTATAAGTTTATATGTTCTTAAAAACAAGTAAAGTACAGAAACATGTAACGATTTTGCGGAACAAATTTCTCAATACAAGGCGAGTTTTAATATTCATTAAACACAATTAATCTACTTTCGACATTTTGTCGAACATAATTTTTCAAATTCTTTAAGAATAGTTTAAGATTTACCTCTAATGGCTAATTAACTGAGAATTGCGCGTGCATACAAGGAATCTGTATTAATTTGGGGAGTGAAATAAAAGAGAGAGAAGATAAGCGGTGATTCTGAATTTTGGATACCTAATCTTAGTTATGACGTCACTAATTAAGGAATCATGGAAGAAATTCTGCTTTCATTTTAGCTCACTCGGATTCCTGACCAGTGACACAAGATCAGCAAGCCGTACGGCATATTGTAAGCTGAAGTTTTGGTAGCCCTTTTGTTCTTGCTGATATTCTTTTGATCAGCATAAATTTTATACGATTCTTTTCGGCTAAAAGTTCATAAACATTATTTTCCGCTTCCATATTAAGTATGGAAGCCATTAATTATGGGTATTTTGTCAACGGTAAGGATTTATTTTTATCGCTTTTATATCATTTACTTTTTTACTTGTTTCAGTCATTTGACTGCGGCCATGCCGAGGCACCGCCTTTAGTGTAGCAAATCGACCACAGGACTTATTCTTTCGAAGCCTAGTACTTATTCTATCGGTTTCTTTTGGTGCACCGCTAAGTTACGGGCACGTAAACGCACCAGCATCGGTCGTCAAGCAATGCTGGGGGAACAAACACAGACACACAAACATATACATACACGTACATACATATATATATATATATACATATATACTACGGGCTTCTTTCAGTTGCCGTCTACCAAATCCACTCACAAGTTCTTGGTCGGCCCGAGGCTATATTAGAAGAGACTTGGCCAATGTGCCACGCAGTGTGAATGAACCCGGAACCATGTGGTTCATAAGCAAGCTACTTACCACAAGCCACACATACACCTACACAACACGCACATACACACACTCACTCACACGCACTCATACGCGCACACACACACACAGATATATATGCATATATCGGTGGCTCTTATTTCATTAGCTTTGTGTGAATAAAAGCAAAATTAGTCATGAATTGTCTGGAGGCCGACTTGATAAAACAGAGTAGCCATATTAAATATACCAGGTCATATTCCAGCAAATATTTGTATGCAAAGAGTGATTTTTTTTTTCAGAAACAAATAAAATAAAATTGTTGTCATGACTTCTTGTCTACTCGACTTCTTCACAAATACATGAAACAAAACAAAACGGTCTTCAACTTAGAAATATATAGTGACGGCGACATACTCTCAGTTTTGAAAGTCCGTACATTGTTTCTTTACAGTAGTATAAGAGATGCTTTCAACATATTATCCAACCGTATGAAATTAAATTTACTTATAGTACTGGAAATTGGTAACAATGAGAAATTTCGTGTGTGATGTTACGTTTACCTAAACTAAAACTAAGTACCGGTTGAACGATAACTTGACAGTCAGTAAATAGTCACACTTTTAAAATAATGAAATGCATTTATTTATTGCATTTGGGAATGTGTTACAGGGCTGATAACTCGTGGTAGCATAGCATATATTAACTCAAATGGATTCAATCACTATCCAAAACTAGGACGATTCTCTCTTTACTCTTTACTCTTTTACTTGTTTCAGTCATTTGACTGTGGCCATACTGGAGCACTGCCTTTAGTTGAGCAAATCGACCACAGGACTTATTCTTTGTAAGCCTAGTACTTATTCTATCGGTCTCTTTTGCCAGACCGCTAGATTACGAGGACGTAAACACACCAGCATCGGTTGTCACGCGATGCTGAGGGGGGGGGGGCAAACACAAACACACACACACACAAACACAAACACACACACACACTCACACACACACACACACACACATATATATAATATATATATATATATAATATATATATAAACATATACATACATACGACGGGATTCTTTTCAGTTTCCGTCTACCAAATCCACTCAAGGCTTTGGTCGGCTCGAGGCTATAGTAGAAGACACTTGCCCTAGGTGTCACATAGTGACACTGAACCCGGAACCACGTGGTTGGTAAGCAAGCTACTTACCACACAGCCTCTCCTGCGCCTATTTACAATCTATATTGTGGTTTAACTGCAAGTTTCTGTATTTCGCAGATCGAAACTTTTCTGCGTCAATAGCAAGCAGACACAATATGATTTTACTCGACAGTTTGCGTTAAGGAACTTTGCACTTCTAAACTTATATTATCATACAAAACATCATATAAATAAATTTCTGTCCTGAGTATGTGGCATAGACCAGTTTCTAAAACGTAAGAGAAGAAAAATTTCAATCAGCATTTCAAAAGGATTGAGAGGTCCTCATGATTTCTGTTGAGCCCTTCATTACAGGAGAGTTAAGAATTGTACAGATTTGGGTGATGTAAAATTAGTTGGTATCTCTGCTTCTACAAGCATTATGCGTGAAATCTAGCTTTGCGGTATGTAGAAATAGTTAGTTTCAGTAGATGAAGAAAAAGATGTGAATGTTTCAAGAGCGATAAAATTGGAAAATTCTTGAAATGTTATTAGGATCCACGATCAAAGAAGAGAAAAGGTACTTCTCCAGGGTATTCGCGCACCTTGTAAGCCTACGTACAAAGAAGAACCGAAATAGATTTTTCATTGTTGAGTGTGGTGAAAGGTCAAAGAGTAAAGAAACGTTTGAAATTTCTTTAGTTAAGTGATATTCAAAAGAAGCTTATAGCACGGTGAGATTGAGACAGTGGGGAGAGGCACTGAGAGACAGAAGAGGAAGGAATTAGAATACCTTATTAAAGTGATCATACTGAAAGTAAGAAAAAAATTAGAAAGAATTTTACAGAAAAATATTATTGGCTTAAAGGTGACAGTCGGACTGGATGAGAGGATAGGAAAAGGTAACATTAATGGATCGAAGAAGCAGAGAAAATTGTGTTTAGTTTCTGTAGTAGAAAATGAAAGAGGAAAAGATATTGTGCTGTATATACATATATATATATATATATATATATACAATTCTATAACTGAGAGGTGAGGAATTATGTACATTACTTACATTATTTACAATTGACGGATATTTGTCCTCATCTCGTTCAACGTTTCGGCTGATATACCTTCTAGCCTTCATCAGGTGTCTTGGGGAAATTTCGAACCTGGATCCTCATTCCTAAGCCATTTTTCGATGTTGTTGTTGTTATTATATTATTATTATTATTATTATTATTATTATTATTATTTATTATTATTATTATTATTATTATTATTATTCAGGTCAGTGCCTGGAATCGAACTCGGTATCTTGGGGTTAGTAGCCCGCGCTCTTAACCACTACGTATATGCCCGTAGGCATATGCGTGTGGTTGTGTGTGTGTGTGTGTGTGTACATGCTTAACTCCTTCGTAGAAATTTATTCAGAATTCCGATAAATAGTAGGAATGAAGGGACATTCGTGGCGTCAGGATCAATAGAATCTGAAGATGATGGCTATATCCTTCAGGGGAAAGGGGTCCTTCAATAAATATCGGAAAGGGGTCCGACATTTATGACTTTTATAAGAAAATGAGAAAAATCGAAATGTGTGAAGAAATTTGTGGTGAAGCGGAATAAATGTGGAAAAAAAAAACAGAAGTTAGTGAGATTAATCGATCAATATTGCAAGTATAAGGTGGTAGAAAGAGTCATCTTAATCTTGATTGTCTATTAAACTCTCTTATGGCGGAACTCTTGCCTTTCCTCAGAGCTCAGCTGAGCGTAAGATTTTCTTAGCGTTCAAGGAAGCTCAATGCAATAAAAATGTGAGGCATTTCTTTGTATTAAGCAGGAATACCCAAACACACTATAGTCGGCTTAGCTTTTGACAATGCAATAATAAATGGTGGTTTTATTGTGCGTATGTAAACAGAAGCAAAGGGTGACGTAAGTCTTGTTGTTAAATATCCCTATTGAGACTGATTTGTTGAAAGTACAACGAAAAGTGTCGGGGATAATAGTAGAGTTGAATTCCAAATCAGCGGAAGAAGTGGATGATGTCTGAAATTAAAGCATTGAATTCATCAATAGACAAAGTATTAGCGTTAATACAAATTCGAAATATATATATATATATAAATATATATATATAAAATATAAATTAGAGATAAAACCATTCATTTTTTCCCTGTAAGTTTGGAGTTTACTCCTAATATTATTATTGTTATTATTATTATTATTATTATTATTATTATTATTATTATTATTATTATATACATATATATACGGTTGTCTCCTTGATTTGGAGGAAGATTTAGGTCAGGACATTTCTCTGACATAGTTCCCGTAGGTATAACTTATATTGGCTGAAAGGACTCATAGGAAAATAATCAGTGCAAAAGAACAAAGATCTCATCTCAGAGAAGAGTTCAGCTAGTGCTAAGTTAGAGCGCAAAATAAATGCCGAATAAACCTTAAATGGCTAAAGAGGCATTATCTAACGAACATCGCTATATTGCGACTTCTGATCCATATTAAATAGATATTAGAATTTATAGTGGAAAAGCTTCAAGGGAAAGAGGATGCCTGACATCATTGATAAGGGGGACATGGAAGCATCAAGTTTTAATATTTGGTTATCTAAACAATAAGAAACTAATTGACGAAGACGGCTAGGATCGATGTGGTTGTACATAGAACTGGCGAAAAAAATTTATAATATGTGACATGCTTTCATGAGGTTGTTTGTAGTAAAGGCATAGACGATGTGTCCATTTTCTGAAATGACACAATTATTTTGATTTGGCCTCTTACGAAACCTCGCAGAATAAGTTTGAGGAAATGCACTTGGTATAGACACTGTGGAATAGGACATATTTTTAAACTTGATACATATTCAAGACAATCTGATTTAGATGAAGTAGCAAATATCAGTTTCAAAACCTTGCACAAGGCCAGAAATAAAGGAGGAGAGGGCAAGTCGATTACATCGACCCTGGTATATAACTGGTACTTGTTTTATAAACTCCAAAAGGATGAAATGCTAAAATTGACCTGCACGAATTTGAACTCTAAACGTAGTGACAGACAAAATGCTGCTAAACATTTTGTTCGCCGAGCTAACGATTCTTATTTCTTTATTGCCCACAATGGGCTAAAGGTTGAGGGGACAAACAAGGACAGACAAAGGAATTAAGTCGATTACATCGACCCCAGTGCGTAACTGGTACTTAATTTATCGCCCCTGAAAGGATGAAATGCAAAGTCGTC
The DNA here is from genome assembly GCF_006345805.1 of Octopus sinensis. Taxonomy (NCBI): domain Eukaryota; kingdom Metazoa; phylum Mollusca; class Cephalopoda; order Octopoda; family Octopodidae; genus Octopus; species Octopus sinensis. Next base: position 41,462,873 of record NC_043008.1, read on the forward strand.
CTCGGCGGAATTTGAACTCTAAGCATTTCGCCCGGCGTGCTAAAGTTTCTGCCAGATCGTCTCCTTGACATAGTAGCAATTATCATAATTTCATTAAAACAGTATACCTACAATATTCGAACACCTGACCATTATTCCCTCAGAGATGGAACACCATGAATATATGACAAATGACAATACAGTGTAAATTATGGGAAAAATTAATTTAAATATATGAATTTTTGGATAGAAAATTATCAAAGAAACAAACGTAAAATAGATTGTGATGTTGAGTTATTTAGCATTTATTTATAAGAGATTTGTTATATTATTGGAATATTTCTTTATATATCGAGGCAATAATTTGAAAGAAATAAGTCTTTCACAGGAACGCAAAAAAATTCCCAAGGAATAACGATGCTTATTTACCTCAAACTCAAACAGGAAAATGTTTTATACATTTTATTTATGTTAAAAATTTAGTTCCCACATTAATTTCAAATAATACATTCGATCGTATTTTTTCTATAATTTTGTCTCTCATCACACCTATACATACATAAAATTATGTGTGTGTATGTGTATATTTATGTGAGTGCGTGTTTCTGTACATACATACATACATATATATATATATAAGTATATGTATGTATGTATGTATGTATGTATGTATGTATGTAGTATGTATATATGTATGTGTGTATGTGTGTGTTGTACCTATATATTATATAATATAAAGATGTATATATATTTAAATTTGCTGTGTGTATAGGGATGTATATGGGGGCTATGTAAGTAAATATATGTATATATACATATTATATATGCATATATGTATATATTTATACATACATAAATACATATATATATTAATGTATGTTTATACACACGCACATATATATATATATATACGTAGTGTATAGGCATATACGTCTTTGTGCAGATATGTTCATGTACATATCGTTGTACGTGTAAGTGTCCATGTTTATATAGTTATATAGATTCATGATAATATATGTGCGTGTGTGATTGTGTGCATCGGTGCGCGTCACTATGCATGTATGTGTGTGTATTTATTCTTACATACATATGTGTATATAAGTGTGTTTGTGTGTGTATACAAAAATACAGGTATGTTATTAACACCATTGTTATTATTATCGTCATTGTCATTTTAGGACTATTATTATTATTATTATTATTATCATTATTATTATTATTATTATATTATTATTATTATTATTATTATTATTATTATCATTATTATTACACGCACCTCTCCATATCTATTTGCAACAATGCCTGCATATATATGTAATTTTGTATATAAGTTTGTATGTATGTATGTATGTATGTATGTATGTATGTATGCATGCATGCATGCATATATGTATGTATGTATGTATGTATGTATGTATGTATGTATATATGTATGTATGTAGTATGTATGTATGTATGTATGTATGTATGTACGCAGGCATGTATGTGTGCATATATACATTGGAACGTATAAATCTTTCTACGTGACCTCCGAAACAGTAAGTTGATAGAATACAAATTAAATTAAATTGAAAAATATACCAGTAAAATATAAAATAACTTTGAAAACGAATTAATGGCAAAATTGAAGAAAGTTAAGGGAATAAAAATGAATATTTCATTTATTTCTGATCTAGAAAATCTATAACAATACAGCGTAGCTAGTTGAGGAAGAAGCGGGTTTTTGATTGAGTCTCCTTGTTAAATTGACTTAACAACAAAGGAATAATAAATAGAATAACACAAACAAATAATGAGACGAAACAATTTTTTTTTTTAATATTTAGAGAATATGTTTTTTTAAATTTCCGTTTGTTATTTCCCCATATTTCACTCCATCTTTCATGTTGCCTTTCTCCTCTCTCTCTCTCTGTCTCTCTCTCTCCCTTTATATATGCTTGTGTGGGTATACGTATCTCTCTCTCTCTCTCTCTCTCTCCTCTATATATATATATATATATATATATATATATATATAATAGGTATATATGTATACACATACATGTGTGTATGTATGTATATACATTATATTATATATATATATATATATATATATATATATATATATGTGGTGTGTGTGTGCAATATATATATATATGTATGTACGTGTATATATATATATATGTATATATATGTATGTGTATATATATATGTATATATACATACATGTTTATATGTATGTACACATAAATACATATCTATATTCATATATATATGTATATATGCATATATAAATATATGTATATATAATATATATATATATATATATATAGTATATATACATGTATATTATATATATGCATATAATATACATACATCCATACATACATACATACATAGTTCCATTGCTTTCTCTCCGTCTCTCCAATCCCCTGCCCTCTGCATTTCTTTGTGTTCACGTATACATGCTGACAGGTGCCAGGTACACGTAGACAATTACATACAGACACAGACACACACACAAAACTACAAACATATGTGTGTGTGTGTGTATGTGTGTGTGTGTGTGTGCATGTGTGGACTTGCGTGTCAACGATGAGGGGAATTGTTCTTGACTTCATTATCAAATTTTGTACACATGCAGTGAACTTTAATTGGAATATGATGAATACTTACGTGCATACGTAACTCTTCTAACTGTCAAACACACATTCCCACCCACGAACACACATTCAAAGCACACACATACACATACATCCACACACAATACACACGCCCGAACACATGTAATGAGGAGACAATTCAATTATTACAGGAGTCAAGAATAATCATCTGGAAAATAAATTGAGGTTTGGAAATCAAAAGTGGGAAACAATCAAATACACATAGACAAGTATATACGCACACACTCACTACGCACACGCTCACACACACACACACATATATATATCTATATATATATATATAATATATATATTATATATATATATATATAATATATATATATATATGCAGGCGTGTATACTTATATAAATACACGTTCATGCGCACATGCCATTAAATAGAGATATACAAGCGTATGTATGTATATATGCAGAAGGAAACACATTACAGAATTCAAGAAATAGATACATTTTACTGCAAATAAATTTATTTATTTCTTCTAAAAATACTTCTTGAAACAATAGGATTGTTTAATGAAATAATGGATGTAATTTTGTTGAAAGTACGCGAGCAACAACAGTATCAAAAATATACTTCATTATTAATAGTATTATGTTAATGATAATAAGAATAATGCTATCAAATTATTTAATAATGATATAAATAATAACTCTTTCTAATTTACGCACACAGTCAACAATGAGAGAGAGAGGTGGGGTGAGATAATTTCGTTGACCCAAGAACTCAAGCGGTAGAATTCAAAACTGACCTCGGTTGCGGTACACCTTAAAATATAAAAGTG
>NC_043008.1:41471296-41481296 GCF_006345805.1 Octopus sinensis
CATAGTTGAAAGCTGGCAAGTTTCTCTGCTATAGTAATCAGAAACATCTGACTGGATTCTGGGAGATACGTGGTTTGAGTCATGTCAATGTATCTGCCAGCTTTATTCCGAGACGTTTTAGCCGATATATTATATTATGTGCTAATGTTTGGAGTTATATTCAATCTGGTGTCATTTCGTAAAAATAGGTAATGGGAATGTTGTTATCTGTTATTGCCAATCCTCATTGACTAGATAATTGATCAACACTCTAACAGCTGTAATTGTTTTCTTATTTTTTTTCTTTCTTGAAATATACAGACACTGGAAAAAGACGTGATGATCACGACTGCAAGAATTTCGATAATAGATCTACTTGAATCGAGCTGGATCTACTATGAATTAAAAATAAACACTATTTCTTTCTCAGTTATAAGAAACTTTTGTAATGTAGCTTTTAGGCGAAAGGTAGTCCAGTTAGAAAGAAATACAGAAATCATTCTTAAATTGCACGAAATTAGGGTACGTTATATGATGTACCTTCCGTGAAAAGTGATAAACAACAAATACAGCAACAAAAGGTTTTTTGATGATTTTCAAGAGCAAATGCAGCAATATATAATACTACCAAAGACAATTGCATTTGGTGGTCAGTTTAATGATAAAATGAATATTTTCGGACACACATTTCTGAATATTTTCTAGCTTTCCAAGAAAAAGTCCATTAACCTGGGTCATGCTCATCATTCTCTCGGAATATTCGAGAAATCTACTGGGCTACCAAAACTTCATCCCAATCCTTTCTTCCAAGTCAAACTTGGAGAAGTCTATGACTGCTTGACGCAAAGTAGTGTATGTGTTCGTTTTATGCAGTCGCACAATAAATGAACAAAACACCGAAAAACAGTAAAACAATCCCACATATTTGAAAGCAAACTAGATATAACTTACAGGCTAAGACCGTACATCTTACAGACAAGACAACGAACATCTCCAAAACACAGTTGTGCATGAGGTGTGTAGTACATATTCGCACGAATCTTCTATAAACAATATATTGATATTATCAACAATGACTTTTAATATCGGACTATGTTTCTTTCAGACAAAACGTCTTGAACAAGACCGAAATAATATCATTGCTAATAGTAGCTGGATACTCAGAAAGGAAAATATCACTCAGAATAGGTATAATGACAGCAGAAAAAAATACAGTTATTGCTTCTGATAAGAGACGCCATAAGAGTAAGAGGTGAGAATTATAGCAGCCATTGTGGTCATAGTGTCATTTGTGTTTTCGCAACAGAATTTGCTGTAAATTTACTTACAGTAGCAAATTAGATCAGCAACAATATCAGTCCGACCAGGTGACACCGACACGGAAACTAAGACTGGAGTGTTTGAATCACGTACGTTTATCGTTGTGCACCTTTATCTCAGCGTGAAGTGCAGGAATATTTGGTAGGGTTTTCTGAAAATAGACGTGCCGCGTCTGTATACATACATATATATTACGTACATATAATACACTGTGTTTATGACCAATTATGTGTTTATGACCAATTACTACTGAAAAATACTATCACACACACACATCAGCCAGCTACAGTATGTGTCAGGGCTTTTTACTGTATATGTTGTAGATATAATAATTCCATTCTAGAGTGTACCCGAAGCGCCAGATAAATGCAATCTTATTTCTTTATTGACCACAAGGGGCTAAGCATAGAGGAGACAAACAAGGACAGACAAAGTGATTAAGTCGATTACATCGACTCCAGTGAGTAATTGGTACTTAATTTGTCGACCCCGAAAAGACGAAAGGAAAGGTCGACCTCGGTGGAATTTGAACTCAGAACGTAACGGCAGACGAAATACCAGTAAGCACTTCGCCCGGTGTGCTAACGTTTCTGCCAGCTCACCGCTGTTATAGAACAGATAACTGCAATCTTTTCTATAACAGTAATTAAAGTTGTGCTAAAACCTTAGATGCAAGCAAGCATTCTGATATAAGCCAAAGTCAGTGGCGGCTGTGAAAACATCTTAAAGTTGATAAGATATTGTGTTGGGTCGACGTCAAAATAAGCATGAGGATGATGATAAAATTCAAGAGTTATCAAAATGTAGTTAGAGTGTTTATGAATTTACTATTCAAGGACAATATTGTTGCAAAATATGGTCATAAGTATTATTTTATGGAGGATTTCTGGATAAATTATATATTTAGAGGTAAATTCAAGTACTGGAAATGGTGCGCACCGTTCCTTTCACAAATGTCCTACTGATTTTGGAACAGCTATTTAGTAAAAGATTAGCTTACTGGCCTCACTACACATTGATGATGGGAGATGAAGCCAAAAAAGGTTATTAGAATTGAATCAATTTGATTTAGAAGAGAGAAAATGGTACTAAGAAGATACTACGTCAGCGGAGGTTAGCTCTGATAAAGAGTTATCTTTGATACTAACCTCCAAGACCAATGTGAAAGCAATTCGATGAATATAGATTATTGATAAACAACGAGGCAACGATATCTCGATTCTCTCCTTGGGAGATCAAAATACATACACATACACACGCATTCACACACACACAAGTATATGTATATACATTTTATACATACATATATATATATATGTATATATATATATATATATATATTATATATATATATATATACGCACATATTTATATATATATATGTATGTATATATATACATATATATTGTATATATACATATATAATATATATATATATATATATATATATGTATATATATATATATACAATATATATGTATATATATATATATATTATATATATATATATTATATATATATATATATATATATATATAATATATATATATATATATATATATATATTATTCAAAACGGTTTAATTCGGATTCCGTGAAATTCAAGTTACGCAAGGCCCTAACGAAACCTCTCTCGTCAGCCTAGTGGGGAATCAAAATGAATGGAGAGGTACAGGAAGTCCCAGATGGATACCGGTTGATGGGCTGCAACTGATCAAGGCGTGTCGCGTGATAGTACAGTTTAGTAAGCGACAGCAGTTGCATGAGCAAAGAGAGCTTCTCTGGCCACTGTGGGTCACTGTTTTACCGAATGCAGAGAGTTCGGAGGTCATACAAGCAGCCGAAATTGTGCAGTACTGGGACTGCAAACACATTGTGGGCCACAGTTTTACTAAATGTAAAAGAGTTCCGAGGTCCAAATTTTCTTTATTCAGCTGTAATATTCTTTAGTGATATGTGATTTGTTACAGATATGTGATTTGTTACAAGATTGTGGCCCACGATGAAGTCAGCTCGGCTATGACTTTGACTATGTTCACTGGAACTTTAGCAAGTCGAAGGGCTTCTGGCATCCATAAGTAGGTAACAGAGTTAAAGGCTTTATTGTAGTCCAGTAACATTGAGATGAGGTTCCTCCTATGCTTCCACACCTCTGACATTGCAGTTTTGTTTATTAACAATTGATCGTCATATCCCCAGACTCCCTTCTTGTCAGCCGTCTGCTCTACTGTGATGTTGTTATTACTTTCACTAATGTCTTGAAGGAAGAGGTTTAAACATGCTATATATATTTTATACATTAAGTTCTGGCATCCAATTGGCCAGCAGTTTTTTGCTATGAAATGTATGTACGTATGTATGTATGTATGTATGTATGTATGTATGTGTATGTATGTATGTATGTGTGTGTATGCATGCATGTATGTATGTATGTATGGATGGATGTATGTATACATGCATGCATGTATGTATCTGAGAGTATGTGTGGAGGAGTGTTAGGGAGCGTGTATATTTTCAACTAATAGAATGACAGCAATATCGAAGTCAGTAATGTGATGTTGATTATATTTGTATTATTCTCTACACGCCATTTACCCCGTTATTTTTATGCTATTTAATTATTGTAGCATATCTTTATTAGATTTTAGATTTTAATTACATGCTTCAAAGAAAGAGACCCTACTTTCATAAATTACGTGATCCCTGACTAGTGAGAAATTCGCAATGATGAGGCAAATAACAAATGAACAGTTAAGGTTCATTACCCAGAATTAGGATTACTTCTGTTTCCAAGAACGCAGACAGTATCAACATTGCACCTATTCTACAAACATTTGATTGGTTCACTGAGTGTATTAAATGCATTTTGCACGTAGACACACTTGATATTTACGTCGGTGACGACCATTATTCGGTACGTAATATGAAATCCAGAAGCTCGGTCGGAATTCTACGCAAGTAAATTGAACACTTTTAATAAAATATAAAATATTATGATGGATGATACCAATCTCAACTGTCGACTATTTCTGTTTATTTCTTACTTTTTTTTCCTTAATAGATTTCATCTGCTTGTATACATTTCTCTTCCCACATCGGTCACCGACGAAAAAGAAAACAAACATTGGAAATCTTCTTAAATATAATTGGTTATTAAAGGTCATTAGAGTGTTTGCGCCAGAATCTGTCCTCTTTAAAGCTAATATGATTGATCGTTAATTGGAAAAACCTTTATCATTTACACATTTGTCTTCATTTCTCCGATACATGAACAAATAATTTGATAAAAAAATCAGTATATTAATCAAAGAATCTATATAGCAAAAGATCTTATATTTGATAACCATTAAGTTTAAGTTTATAAAGAAACTTTGGATTTACTTTCTCATACGGTTTACTATAGAAATCACGACGACTTGTAAATACCTTGATTTCGATGGTCGATTCTGCAGTTCATATCATGCCACGGCTGCGGCATCGATTTGCTGCTGCAGTTACGGTTCACCTTGTTGCTTCTGTTAATCTCATTCATGGTGTTGTTATTGTTCTTGCTGCTATTTCGCAGCTCCACGTCTACCAGGGTCGAACTGATATGTCGTAAACGAAGTGTTCTTGCCATAACTATCCTATCTTATTTTCAGACATTGTATATCTCCTTAGTCATAATGGTATGGAGCAATTTGAAGGAGTTATCTCTATTATTCCTAACAGACCTCCCTCTTCCGCTTCTCTTATGCGGCACAAGTTCTTATAACCTTTGTGATTTTAGCATTCAGTTTACGGATTCTCTCTTTCTTTCTTTCCTCTAGATTAGTTAAAATGAGTAGGGAGTTACCATTGTGCATTCTCGCAAATTGATGACATCGAGGTGATAAATTTTGGGGTGATCATACATAAGTCGATGTTTGCATGAAACTGAGATAATAATAACTAGAAAGAAAATATGATACCAAGACGATTATAGTTGTGTATTGTGCGATTGAAACATGAAACAAATTAGGGACCTTGCATGCAACAAATTTAGAAAAAGGCAGTGGATTGCAGTAGAGAGAGAGAGAAAGAGAGATTGGGCTGAAGTAAAAAGAACAATCTGTATATCTGACATCCCTGTACTCATATATTGCAGCAATAATCCAATATCGATATTATCGGAATATTGTAAATCATCAGCAACTGAAAGGGAGTGGGGTGAGTTGTATCTTAAAAGAAAATATTTGTTACTAACAGGCAGTTTTCGTGATGTTTCCTAAATAGTGTTGCTATGGAAATTTCTTCGAAACACACAAGTCAAATATTTGTAGCTAACTTTAAAATGCCGGCTTCCCAATGAGTATCGTTCATGTGTACAGCAAGTGAAGTACCTGATTAGTATTTATTGTAATCTTACAAGGGTGGGGATTGTTTCTTAGGTTCGTTATAAAAGTCTCTGCTTTTATCTTTTCTATAGAGGGGGATTTTGAGGTCTTCATTCATGGACTCATTAGGTCTTTGACTTCTGGTGTGTCCCTTGCTTATGAATAATGCTTGTGTGCAAGATATGACCTTCATAGAACACGAGTGGTTATAAAATTAAAATGAATAAGTTGGTAATATGCAGGGAAAGAATATGTGGAAGACAATGGAAATGTGAGCTTACCAATTCATATATCTGTTCAAGAATGATGTGTGACTACACATTGCAATGATGCTGACCCGCATAAATGAAGGTTTAGAGCGAAGAAATGAATAAAGGATGCTGGAAATAAACATGAAACATTGCTCAGAGTTTCGCTTAAATGACATAACGGGACTCTCACTCAAGTTATAAAGGGAAAGACACCGTTCATTAATAACAGGAAAAATTAAACGACAGTCATATTTAACTTGAAGAAAACGCATAAAAAAATAACGCATATATATATATATATATACACCAGTCGCCATGAAAGATCGGTAGCCACTACACACATTTTTTTCTCTCCTTGTTTCTTTCTGTGTTCCTTTCTGTAGAAGAGCGTAGGCTCGAAATGTAAAAGACGTTTTCAGCTCCTGAGCGTTATACTAAAACATCTGTTTGTTCTCTACACTACCTGTCTTAGTATTTTGTTTTTTTTCGTGAATTCACCCTATATATATATATATATATATATATATATATATATATATATATATATATATATATATAATTGTTTCATGTTTTCAATCACACACTACACAACTACAATTTTCTTGGAATCACATTTTCTTTTCTAGTTATTATTGTCTTGGTTTCATGCAAGCTTCCAATTATATATGATCAACCTCAACATTCATCAACTCGATTTCATCAATCTACGAGGATGTACAACGTAACTCACCGCTCATTTTACTCAGAGAAAGGGTTTTAAGAACATGAGCTGCATAAGAGAAACGATATAGGGATATCTGTTAGGAATACGGGTTAGATATTTTAGCCGTGAGGAAAGTCGACTTTATTTACAAACATACATGAATTTTCAAAGGAACTTCAGGATTTTGTTTGGGCCGTCATCATGGGTTACACAGATCTTAGGAATAATGGAGTCGTATCTCATGGGGAACACATTAGAATGAGGATAGCGCAAGTGTCCATGTTAGAAAGAGTATTATGTATCTCAATGGGAAAAAAAGGATGATTTTAATGTTAACTCTTCATTCGTATTAAGCATTGATTTGGCGGTGGAAGTGTGACAGAAGCACAGAAATTATGAATTGCAGCAAAATGTCCCTGTGATTAAACTTGAGTAGATTTCAGAAAAAATAGTCAAGACATAATGAAGTAAAACATAAGTTACCACACAGCAGCTGAGTGAAAAAAGTTCCTAGACTTTGGCTCCTGTTCTGATCCTTTTGCATTTTTTTCGCAGCGAGTCTTTAAAAGGAAAACCTCTTTACCGGTTCCAACCTCTTACAATTATTGATGGAAAGATGCAAGCGGCATAAGTATTAGTCTGAGTGCGGGTTTTTGAACGTTTGTCTTATTGATTAAAATTCATGGTGTTGTACACTAACTGAGATTTTGTCGTTGGGTATAGAGTTTATTCTCTTTCTTCAATACTATCTTAACATGTTATCTTCATAGATCTTAAAGAAGCCACGTTGCATCTGATACATGTTATGAAGAAATCCTGACGACTTGTTATGAAGAAATACCGACGACTTGTCATGAAGAAATCACGAGAATTAGAATGCATTAAAATGCAATTTGCGTTGCATATACTTGCAGAATGTCTAATCCTCTTTTCAAACTGACTACATTTTACCCTGGAAACCACAGAAATATAACATTTAATTCACCCTTTTGCGCTTTAAGAAGAATTATAGTCATTTATATACTTGCATATATTATATAACTACTTGTAGCTAAAAGGACCCAGTGTTTTTAGAACTGTTACTGTTGTTGGCGTCGAAAATATTCTGCTGATGCTATTGTATTTATTTTTAACATTTATTTCTAGTACTAAGGCTTGCTATTTTGTTTAAGCATTGTGATATTGGCTACAAATTACGATAGCCAACCATTTCAAAATCTTCATTTTCTCCTTTAAATTTTTCATAGTCAAAGCCTATCAACAAAGCAAGTATGCAAATAGTTCTTCATATCATTGTGTGCTCTGTCTATCAATTAGTGTTGTGCAGACTGACTCCTTGAGTGCTTGCCAATTCTTAATTGTGACTTACGATCTGTCAAAGTTCAAATGTCGAAAGATTTAATAACCGCTCGTATACAAACAACAGGAATACTGTCTTCATTCCAACATATCGACTTGAAACAGGAAATTTAATAAAGTTTCCCAATCACACAAATATGCGTTTAATTGTCCTATATTTGGAACACTTCACAATATAGAGATATCTCTATAATTGCGATCAGTACCAACGTAGGCGGATAAGGTGATTGAAACTTCCAAGCAATGAATTAAATACTTTTCACTATGTAATTGCATTGCTCTTGTATCTACGGTAGATGGTCTCTTTGATTCAGGTTTTCAGTAAGCCCACCTTTGTCGGTAAAATTGTAGCAGTAATTAACCCGATAGATACAAATGATGAAATCTTCATTGTGTGATAATGATTTATTTCTTGGACACCATCACACAAAATTGTAAAGACGGGAAATCAGTAGCATGTTTCAAACAAGTTTAAGATGTGGAATACTTTTATACAACTCAGACAAATAATGTTTCAAAGACGATATATCAGGGCAAGAATTTGGTCTGGCCAACCAACTGAGAGTATATTCCATTTAAATGGTTTTCCATTAAATATAATACAATTAAAATTTAATTGATGATGTGTTTATCACTAATATTAAGATTTTAGAACGCGGGCTCGCGCGCACGCACAGGCACCCCCCCCACACACACACACACACATATATATATATATATGACAGCAGTTATCGAGAACTGATATATGAGTTGGAAAGCGTTATTATATCAATTTTGAAATTATCAAATAACATTTTGAATATGTTTTGTCAAGAGAAAAATACAAAGTAAACTTCTGAAAAATACTAGAATAAACACTCATATCAAACTTAATTCTTATACTTAATTATATGTAATTAATTTATTCAAAATCTATTTGGGCATATATTTACATACATTGAAATATATATGTAATATATAATATATATATATATAGATATAGATATAGATATTCTTATGTATATATGTGTGTATATTCTTCTATTCTTTTATTTCTTTCGGTAATTTGACTGCAGCCAGGATGGAGCACCACCTTTAGTTGAAGAAATCTACCCCTGGATTTATTTTATGTAAGCCTAGTACTTATTCTATCGGTCTCTTTTGCCGAACCTCTAAGTTACGGGGCGTAAACATACCAGCATCCGTTGTCAAGTGATGGTGGATGGAAAAGCACAGACACATAAACATAAACATGACGTTATATAGACCTCCTTGACTCAAGTTAGAGAAGGGTGGCGTATTATACACAGGGTTTAGGTTTTTCAGAGGTACAGTCTCCTAAAAATCCACTGCGTATTATACTCAAGGGCGGACTATACTCGAGGATTTACGGTATATATACTTGTGAGAAATTAACCTTTATGTGAAGACATTTAAAAGTAGTACATTTCTTTCTGTATCTCTAATTTTCCTAACAGTCTTAAAGTTGTTTTCTTTTAGGGCATTCATTATAAATAATTGCTTTAAAAAGGAAAAAAATCTAATTATCAAACGGTGCGGAATTTTATAGATTGCATTTAACTTACACAAATAAATTAGTTTCAACTTCATATCTTCGTTTCCTGATTTCATGGCATTAGTTTTTGTTTACTCTGACGGAAATTAGAAATCTGAATACGTATACGTATGTATGTATGTAGGTATGTATGTATGTATGTATGTATGGATGGATGTATGTATGCATGTATGTGTGTATGTGCAAGTGTATGTATAAGTACATATATCTGTGTATAATCTGTGTGTATATATATATAGAGAGAGAGAGACAGAGAGACAGACAGACAGGCAGACAGACTAGAAAGACAAGCAGACAGATAGATAGATAGATAGATAGATAGATAGATAGATAGATAGATAGATAGATAGATAGATAGATAGATAGATAGATAGATAAATATATAGATGCATACACACATATATACATATATACATATATACATACATAGTTAGACAGACTAGACAGAGAGACATACAGACATGCAGACAGAAAGACAA
>NC_043008.1:41486296-41513796 GCF_006345805.1 Octopus sinensis
ATGTTGAAATTCCAATGAAGGACCCTTGGATTTCGGTTAGAAATCGGCCATTTCTCTATTAGTAACAAATATTGAAAGAAATCTGAGTAATAATATCCATCCATCCATCCATCTATACATACATACATGCATACATACATACATACATACATACATACATACATACATACATACATACATATATAAATACATACATACATACATACATACATACATACATACATAGTACCACTTCAAATATGTTTGAAGGATTTGAAACTGTAAAAAGTTTATTTACTACAGTTTGACACGAAGTAGTATTCTGGTTGTAGAAGAACAAGTGTTAGCAGACCATGTCCAGTTCCTTGCGTCTCGTTGTGTTTAAAGGATGGATGCATTCCAAACGAGATATCTTCTCATCAATGCCAAATACCGAAACGACAGGCAACCCCTACCTAAGAGACTAGGTTTCTTATTTCTTTATTGCCCACAAGGGGCTAAACATAGAGGGGCAAACAAGGACAGACAAAGAGATGAAGTCGATTACATCGACCCCAGTGCGTAACTGGTACTTTATTTATCGACCCCCAAAGGATGAAAGGCAAAGTCCACCTCGGCGGAATTTGAACTCAGAACGCAACGGCAGACTAAATACCGGTAAGCATTTCGCCCGGCGCGCTAACGTTTCTGCCAGCTTGGTCTTCTATAAGAGACTAGTTTTCTGTTATAGAAAACCAATGGAAATATATTGACTAGTGACGCTCTTTTGGCGGCCAAGTCGTTGAAAAATACGTATTAGAAGCGCTAAGTAATGATTCAAAAATATATATATGTATAAACTAATCACCAGTTCAAATATGTTTATACGTTTGTCCATGAAATCCATGTGTGTCGTGTTGTTTTCCTCGAAATGTATATATGTATGACTTCCAGATTCCCTGTTATCCTTCACTGTTGAAGATATTATCTATCGAGCTGAGTTACTACCTTCTATTTTCCTGTTTTCCTTGTTAATCTCTTCCCTTTGTGACGGGCAACCTGTATCCGTCGGTTTGCATTTGTGTATTCTATGACGTTATTCCAATGTGGAATGTTACCATCTTCGTGTTTTTTTTATTTTTTTTTGGAGATGGAGCAAGTCCTATTGCGTAATATTAGTGATGTTGCTTGCTGGTGTTGTTTTTGTTGATTTCTTATACTTTGTGGCATTCTTGATAATTAGTGCCACGAAAGTTCACAGTCAACTCCTTAAAGTTTGGCAATGGAAAAGAAGCAATTTTGTCTGGCACATTCAGTGTTATGCGTAGTGCCGCTTTACGAGATGTAGTGGCATAGATTTTATTTTTAATGCTAGCGATTGCTTGCTTTCAACCATCTCAGTATCTAGCATTAAATAATTTTCTTCTTTGCACTGTCTACAGTGTACAGTTCTGATAACGTTTATGGACTATCATGTAGGTCTCTTGTGATCCCAGTTCTTCTAATCAAAGAGATTAATTCACTGTTTTACTTAGTGCTAATACGAACTGCTTCACGGAGAGTAGAAGGAAATCTCCAGTGATTATGGAAAATTACATTGTATTATTTCTCAATCTCGTTCGCGTTTTTATTTAAGTTGGTATGGGAGAGGAATACCCCACTTATCTCCACTCTATAAACATTTTTTGAAGTATTTCTTTGAAAAAAACTTTATTTTATTTTTTCTATTTACACATCTATTTTAGAGAATATTTACGAAAGACTGCCTCTGACCTGAATTAGAAACACTTTCCTTTGCGGTTTTATGCATGCTCGCATGAATGACATGCTTGCGATTCTTGTGCTATTATAAGTGCATCCCGAATATGTACAGTTTGTTTTGTTGGTTCGCATGTGCAGGAATAATTTTGTATAGGGTTGTTAGATTTCCTTAGAATGTATAGTCTTTCCTTCCAAAGCTTACTGTACGCATGATATTCACCTTGAAGGCAATTGGTTTGTTGGTTTTGCAGAATAAAATGTATATTCAGTAGATTTCTAACATGTAGGTCAGAATACGGTAGATTTGTTTTGTTTATCCAGCTAACGATTTTGAATAGCCACCTGAAACCTCCTTTCAATGCATCTTAAACCTAAAACAAATATAGGCATCTTAAACTAAAATAAACAAATATAATTCTAAGAGTTAAGACTACTTACAACATTCACAATTTTTTTTTTTTACTGTCCATGTCAATATTGAAGTTTACAAATATTGGAAAGTACGCAGAAATAATTTATATTTTAAGGCTGGATTTTGTCGAACGTAAAATCTGTAATGATTCAACATTAAACATTTCTTTACACTCCCAGGCAAGGTAACCGCATCCTAAAAATTCTCTTCCTTCACAAATACATGTCTCCCCACAACAATATGCTTGTTTCGACAGCAATACGGTACCAACTAATCACTTACAAAATTGCGCGTTGAATTCAACGACGGCAGACGAACCCCACTTCTCCTAGCAACCATCAATAACATCAAAGATTTTCATTCCATTCTTCACTCCCCATCGGCCGCATACATTTACTTCTTTGCGTATGTTCCAAGGACTGTCGGCGGTTGCATTTATGTTTTTTAAAGGTAGATGAGGACTACATACACAAACTCACATCATTCAACTTTTTTTACAAACTCTTCTGCATCTTTTTCTTTCCCTCCTTCTTTTTCTTCAGTCTCTCTTTATTATTATTATTATTATTATTATTGTTATTGTTGTTGTTGTTGTTGTTGTTGTTGTTGTTGTTATTATTATTATTATTATTATTATTATTATTATTATTATTATATGTTTGACTTTTGCCTTGTATTTGTACAATTTGACTCCAAGTCTCACCGAGAGACCTCAAGTGACAACAAGTTCGAATTTCAATTTGATGTTATGCCTACGGTGTCATGTATTTGATTTTGCACAAATTATTGATCTATCGAATGCTTAAGAAAACAAAAGAAAATTACAAGTTTAAAATTTCAGAGTACATAGACAGTATTTTACGTAGGATATGGGTAGTTTCCACGAAAACTATCTTTTGTATTTCTGCCATTTTAGGGTTTCCTGTTATCTGAGCTAGGTGGGAATCAACCCCTTTTGCTATAATTCCTAGATCACTTATGACAACAGGTATTGTTTTAGTGTTGAGGTTCCACATTTATATGCTTAGCGGTATTTCGTCTATCGCTACGTTCAGAGTTCAAATTCCACGGAGGTGGACTTTGCATTTTATCTTTTCGGGGTCGATAAATTAAGTATCAGTGAAACGCTGGGGTTTGTGTAACCCACTACCGAAACTCCCCTCAAATTGCAGGCCTTGTGCTTTCAGTAGAAAAGATTATTATTATTATTATTATTATTATATTATTTTTATTATTATTATGTTTTTTCCCTTCTTTCTTCAAATTTTCTTCCGTTTCTCGCCGAGTGTTTTCCATACACCTAGGGCAGAGAAGGGCATTGTATGCATTCCCAGATTACACGCGCAAATTCAAAGATAATATATGTATTTAAAAATTAATAAATAAATAAATTCATAGATGGATGTTATTTTCTCAGCGATAGTGCTCTTCTCAGTACATGAGCCGTTCCAGTTAATATGACTTTTTGCACTTCCTGTAGGGATGGTAAGTCTGGAATCATTTTCGAATAGGTTTCAGTACCTTTTTTTATCATTTCTAGAGATCCTACAATCACTGGTACTGTAGTCGCCTTGAGATGCCACATTTTTTTCAATTTCTATTAGCAGGTCTTTATATTTACTAATCTTGTCAAATTCTTTCGCCGCTATATGGTGATCGCAAGATATACTCCTGTCAATTAATAAACACATTTTTTTTTGTCTGATCTTTTATATTATCATTATTATTATTATTATTATTATTATTATTGAGTGAGAAAGCAGTTCATGCCATCAAAGTGACACTGGGGTAAAATATATGAAGCCCAATATACCCATCATGACTACCCGTCTGATAAGGGTACACCAGGCACTATTATTATTATTATTATTATTATCATCATTATTATTATTTTTATTATTATTATAAGTAAGTAGTTGTTGATGTTATTGTCGTTGTCTTTGTCGTCGCTGCTTCTGAAAGAACCACCTGACTAGAATGCCACGTACCTTGTCGCATTTACATCAGTCTTTTCTCATTCTCTTTCAACCACCAATGGTATTGGTTATGATCAAGGTGAGTAAATTACGTTTCCAGCACAATGCCACATATGAATATATAAAAACAACATTAGTTTTTATACTCAGCACTGATTATGACTCAGAAATTTTGTCTTTGCATTTGTTTTCATAGTACGTACCTTTCATCTACACGTATTTTCCCTCGACAACAACAGGAAATTCTGGAAGAGACTTTACTGAAAATTGTTCTAAATAGCCTTTGTATTAATGTCCAACCTAGCAAGATGAAATTGCTAATGCTTGACATGGACACATCCCTCTCTATCTTTCTCTTCCTCTCTCTCTCTCTCTCTCTCTCTCCTAATTTTCCTCTCTGTCTCTCTCTCTCTATCTATCTATCTACCTATCTATCTTTCCTCTCTTATATCGATGCAACATTAACATCTGATCTTCTCATTCTGTTAGCTGCATATCATATCCAACCACAAACGCCAAGTCATACATCTTTTCTTCTCATATATTCCACATTTTTACACTACTAAATACAACACACAAATTTGTCCCCCAAACAATTCCACCCTAAAGTTGGAATATCTTTGTGAATACCCGCAAAAAAGGATGATAACAAGTAACGTAAAAGTTATAAGATACTTCAAGTCGCGAGGTGTGTCTGCATCGCAGTTTCTATTCCTGGGAACTTACCTTTTGTGTTACGAAGCTAGTCACTTTTATTCGGTTAAGTATTGATTTGCATTTACTAATTAATATATAATCTTGTACACCATGGAAATAATTGCCAAAGTTTCATTGGAATATTCTCCAAGAATTAAATGGTTCTTTAAATCTATAACGCCAATAAAAATTACGGATGAAATAATTTTATATACGGAATTGCAATCAAATATAAATGGTAAATTACACTGGAAAGTTATTACTTACAATTAATCAACTAATTTTCGAAATTCGAATTAGTGGAACGCTACATAATTCTACTTAAGATATATTTCCCCTCATAAGTAAGCAAAAATGATTAACCCATATGGGTAATAGATAATCATATATGTAATTACACTGGGTAAGTTATATGTATTATATAAATTTATGTATACGTGTGCAAATGCATTTATATTACATACACATGCAAAGACACATATATCTATAATACGGACATATAATTATATATACACACATATATATACATATATATATATTGATATAGTATATTTATATGTATATAAATCATATAGTTATGTATAAAATATATATACATATGAATATATATATATATAATATATATATATATATATTATATATATATATATATATATTATATATATATATATACATACCATACGAAATTTATTACCTTATTATACAAAATATATGTAATTACAAATGTATATACGTCTGTGTGATTTATATACATATTCGTGTGTTGTTACACGTGTGTGTCTGTGTGGATATTGAGCACGTGTAATTAGAACAGGTATTCTGAATTAATAATTCGCGAAGATATGCTTACTTTGATTAATTCTATAAGAGTGAGTAATATAAAGTAAACTTTCCAAAATGGAAGTAAAAGCAATGATTAATGAGTGAAGTAGATGAAATACATTTGATTACAATTCTGCAAAACCTTAATTATTTTAACAGAGTAGTATAATAAGTGTCGCATTTATAGTCCTTCGAACTATATTATTTGCACTGCGGAGTTAAACTTCTTTAAAATATGATATCATAATATCATAACATCAGTAACGTCAATTGAATAGATTCTATGCAAGTACCACGGTTGATTAAATGGACATTTAACTCAGATCAGATTTATAATATGCATTACGAAATTAGTAACTTATTAACGGTGTTTAAAAGTATTAGGTTGCCAACAGTCCAGCATGTTATAGAGCATGTCGCAAGTTTTAGGGATATATACAAATGAGAATATGATACTCCTCACTCAACGCGGAATTTCTTTGTTGGGTTCTTGATACTCGACTGTAAGAAAATGCGAAATATAATGTTTCGCTGAAGAGCACAAGGCTCTGCCGTCTCATACGATCGAAACTACAAACACAGAATCATCAGTTCAATAACATAACTACAAGTTCACACACCTGATGTTTTAAGATATTAAGGAAATAATAACCAAGGAAAGATAAGCAAAATTTCTCCGCACCTGTAAAAGTGGGGCCTCTCTGAAGAAGGAAATTTATATTTGAAAAATTCATTCTTACATTTTTGTTTAAAATTTATCTGTGTAGTAAGAAGCTTACTTCCAAACCACATGGTTCCCGGTTCAATCCCACTGCGTGATACCTTGGGCAAGTGTCATCTACTTTCGCCTCGGGCCGACCAAAGTATTATGAGTGGATTTGGTAAGAGAAAACTGAAAGAAGTCCTCGTATACATATTTATATACTTATGTGTGTATATTTGAGTCTGTGTATGTCCGCCCCACCATCGCTTGACAACCGATATTGGCAGAAGAGACCGACAGAATAAGTACCAGGCTTAGTTAAGATTTATTTAAGTCCATCTTGCGTTCAAGTAGGGTACTATCCAATTCACAGGACTTTTTGGCTTAAGACAGTTCTTGAGTCTATAATTATGTGGTTGTGTTATAGAGTGAATATATATAGAAATTATACCTGTACTCATGTTGTGTTGTGTGTTAACATGCGTCCTTAGTACTCTGGTGTCTGTGCGAGTGTGCTGTATTAGGTTATATATGCGTGTCTTTGTAGATGCACACAACTAGGTGTGCACATATATCCATTTGTACGTATGTATGTATGTGCACGTGTGTGTTTATTGCATTAATATCAACTAACATGATCCCAAGCAAAAAACTGTGAAATTATGCAAACAACATACACATACATATACACACGAGTGCAAACTTATACCCATGCGTAGAGTGTATATAATTGGGCCTATGCGCTTTTGAAACATCTGCCGCATTGTAAACGAAATTCATTGTTAGTAATTAATTAGGTCTTAAATATTGAACTTATTTTCAGGAAGTTTTTATTGTTCATAATTAATTTCAAACAAGTCAACTTACAATTTGGTAATTTCGTTTTTGAAACTTTTCACTTAATGTCTGATTGTATATCGGTAATAATCTAATAAGAAAAAACTTCTATTAGATATTTTTCAAATTAATATCATAAATTCGATCTTAAAATGTTTGTTTCATGCTACTACGATTACAAAATCTTTTTAAAACAGCAAGCTTGAAAGAATCGTTAGTACGTTCGGTAATAATGGTTAGTGCCAATCCGTCTGTCATCGTGCTCTGAGTACAAACTCTGCCGTGGTCGTTTTTGAAGCTTTCATTCTCTTGTAGTCGATAAAATGAGTACCAGGTGAACTCTGAGATCGATGTAATCGACTTACCAATTTAGTTGAAATTACTGTACTCGTGATAAAATTTGAAATCCCAAATTATTAAACGTTTGATTATTCATGGCATAAGCGCTTCTTGAGGTGCACATATAAGGTAAACTAAATTATTCTAAAGCGTTATACAGTGCATTCTCCCGCATGGTTGATGATGGGGTCTAACCTAAATTTCATGAATTTGGAACTATTATTTTTATTTCTTTCCTAACTTTATAATTTTTTCTGATTGTCTAAGATAACCTATGAACTTTTTAGCAACAACGAATTTGAACATTTCTCTCTCACTATTAATGTCTTTAAAATCGCCGCTCGTCTTGTGTTGAATCTCTAAATTTAAAATATACAAACTTGATATTGAGTGCTTTCGTCTCACACACACACATACACAAACAAACAAACAAGGACACAGATACACAAACGCACACACAGATACACAAACGCACACACATGCACACACACACAACCAAACACACAGACACGCAATCACACGCACAAGCACACGCACAAGCACACGCAAATAACCCCATACCAATATATAAATAGATAGATAGATAGATAGATAGATAGATAGATAGATAGATAGATAGATAGAGATAATAGATAGATAGATAGATAGATAGATAGAATAGATAGATAGATAGATAGATAGATAAATAGATAGATAGATAGATTAGATAGATAGATGAGATAGATAGATAGATAGATAATAGATAGATAGATAGATAGATAGATAGAAGATAGATAGATAGATAGATAGATAAGATAGATAGATAGATAGATAGATAGATAGATAGATAGATAGATAGATAGATAGATAGATATGTTCTTTATTAGCCACACAGGGCTGCACACAGATAGAACAAATTACAAGGTAGAGCTTTCTTTTGAAGGTTTAAAAAAAAAATAAAAAATATAAAAAATAAAAAAAATAAATAAAAAATAAGAAAAAATAAAATAAAATAAAAATAAAAAAAAAAAGGGGGGGTCGATCAAAAGGGATCGTAAAAGGAGAGAAAGAGGACAAAAAAAAAGGGGGGGTTAAAAAAAAAGGGGGAGAGGAAAAAAATTGATCAATAGGGATCGTTATCACAGAAATGTCAATATGAAGTGTAAAGGGGGGGACAGGTGAGGTTTACCCGTGGAAAGAAAAGCCTACGGAAAAGACCACGGTAACCTCGGTCAATGAAGTCACATGTTATATTTCTTTTTTTTTTTTTTTTTTTGCAAATAAGCAACTCTCTGTATTAATTTTTACGGTTCATAGAATCATAGTCAAGGTGGCTTCGTCATTCATACGTGCCAT
This sequence comes from Octopus sinensis, assembly GCF_006345805.1. Lineage (NCBI taxonomy): Eukaryota > Metazoa > Mollusca > Cephalopoda > Octopoda > Octopodidae > Octopus > Octopus sinensis. Next base: position 41,495,136 of record NC_043008.1, read on the forward strand.
CCTTGCTACATTCACCCATCTTTTTTTAAAACATTCACTAGACAAAACTTGCCTCTCTACTCTCACTTTTTTCTTCAAGTGATACTTGAAGAAGTTGATGAGAGATTGACCAGAGAGGAAAGTGTTTGTCTCTAATCCTTTCAGACGCGTCCACCAGATACATTCTTTCGCCATAGCCACAAGTATGATAAAAATAGCTCTTCCTTCCCGTTTGAAGGAAGGAGGCGTGACGATATTAACGATAGACTCGGCTGATAAACCGACACGTCCCACACGTGACAGCAGTCGTTCGACATAAGCCCACAGGTGGGAAATTGCTGGACACTGCACGATTGCGTGCAGAGCGGTTTCGTCGCTCTGCCCGCATCTCGGGCAGGTCGGGCCCCGTGTTTCTCGAGCCATGCCTATAGAGCTTATCCCGAACGGGTAGCGCTTCTCGGTAGCACCGCCAGGCCAGGGATCTCTGGAAGTTGTCCATAGGTCCCGGGCCGAAAGTCGTTTGAAACAGGCGGGTCAGGTATTCCTCGTCGACGCCCAGGTTTGCCCGAGCTCGTCGTCGTACCTCCCCTCCACTAATCCCCTATAGAATGCTTTGGTTGTGTTGAAGTCACTCAAGGTCGACCCGGGACGGCAGAGTTGCTTGAGAGCAACGCGACACTCGCGGTGCCATTCGCCCTTCTTCGGCCTCTTTTTGATCCACGACTGTAGTTCGGTCATGGAGACGAGTTGCGGGATGCGTATCCGTGCCTCACAAACGGCGACCACACCTGTTCACCGTCGTCTACATAGAGCCGGAGGTGTCGCAGTCTCAGCGCGTGTCTGCGCATCATCAACCACGGCATGCCCAGCCCTCCTTTTAACGGGTGTTGACAGCAAATGGATCGCCTGACCATCGGGACGCATCCTTTCCACAAGAAGCGGAAGAGGATGCGTTCTAGTTGGTGATGGTAGGGTCGGGACAAGGTACGACGGTCAGGCGGTAGTAGATGATGGACGCGATGTACGCGTTCACCACCTCCGCCCGACCTTTTAGGGACAGTTTCCTCTCGGCCCATTGCTGGGCGAGAGTGACCACCCTACTCGTTATCTCGTTCCAGTTCTTCTCCATTTGGAGGTCCGGACCGAACCAGACCCCGAGCAACTCAACCGGGCGTCTGTCCAGCGTCCCACGACGGAGGGTACTGGTGGACGGCATGGGTTTGCTTCTCCAGGTGCCGAGCCGCAAGCCCACTGACTTTTCCCGGTTGATTTTTGCTCCTGTCACCGCTTCGTAGTCTTTCAGTGTCTCGCCGACCCGCTCGATGTGCTCGTGGCTTGACACTATGACGGTGACGTCGTCCGCGTATGCAGACACGCTCGTCCCGCATCCTAATTCTCGCGGGATGCCCCTCAGAGTTCCCAGCTTCCGCAGTAGTGGCTCAAGAGTCAATACGTATAGAAGCGCCGAGAGGGGGCATCCCTGACGGACCGAACGTGCAATGTCGAAGGGTCTCGATGGATGTCCATTTACGCGAATTACCGAACGGATGCCTCTGTACAAGGCAGCTATCCAGCCGCGGAAGACGGGACCGAAACCAGCCGCTCTCAGGACTGCCTCCAAGTATCGATGGTTACCTATCAAAGGCTTTCGATTGATCCAAGTTGATCAGGGCCCCACCCATGCCAGGTTCGTAACTACCCTGTCTATGATGTAGCGCATCAGATGGAGGTTGTCATGGATGCTCCGGCCCGGCACGGCGCACGTTTGTGCGTTGTCGACCAGTTTCTCCATGACAAGCGCCAACCTCTGGCTAACACCTTGTCAAAATTTTCAGGTCTGCATTGAGCAGAGTGATTGGCCTAAAGTTATCTATAATGTTTCCCTGTTTGGATCTTTCTTCAGCAGAGTTACAGCTCCTCGACTCACAAAACCGGGTATGCTCCCGTTTTGCTGCCAGTTGCAGTATACCGCTGCCAAGACGTCTCCAAACAAGTCTGGCATACAATAGTAAAATTCGTAGGTAGACCATCCAAACCCGGTGATTTGTCCCTCGAGCATTCTGCCATCGCTTCCCGCACTTCCGCCGCCGTGATGGCACCTTCGCAGCACCCTGCCTTTCTTGTCGAGAGTCGTGGCAGGCTATGTAGGTAGGCACTGAAGTCTACCCTACGTTCTTGCCCTCCACTCGTCCCGAACAGTCGGGCAAAATGCTGCTGAAAGGCCTCACAATTTACTTGGCTCGAGCAATTCGTGCCCCTGTTCATCTACCAGTGACCGAATGGTGGCTTTGTTGCCCTGTTGCGCCTCTGCCACCCGGGCCTCTCTCGCGGCTCCAACACCTTCGTTCCTTAGAGCACGCATCCTAGCTCTGACAGCACATCCTTCGTGTTTGGCGTTGAAGTGTTGGTCGAGGGCCAACTCGCCGCCAAAACGTCGGATGCGATGCCGCTTCTAATGCCTCTTCTAGCTTCTTAACTAGCTCACCCTCTACTCTATTCTATCTATGGCTAGTGCTTTGCTGTACCTAATCGCTTCTGCTTTTACTGCTCTCTTGAGGGCAAACCACCATTTGTTGTTGATGATGGCTCCCGTCAAAGCCCTCTTTACTAGTGTGCTAATCCGGTCTCTGAAAACTTGTCTGGACGGGAATGATGCGTTCAGTTTCCAGTACCCAGGACCCTGTCTATGTGCCTTATCTAAGTCTAGCGTACACGTCACCAATTTGTGATCCGTGTAGCTGACTGTGTGGAATTGTGGACATCCTAAGTTATCCTTGTCTACTGTCCTACACAGTATCCTATCTAGATACGATCTCGACGACCCACTGCGGTTGCTCCATGTCCACGTTGGTGCATTTGGGTGGTCGAGTCGGTACCTGTCAGACAGTTGGAATCGTCTGAGCAGGTCTCTGAGGCATTTGCATCCCCTTCTGTTTCTGTCTCTACCCACGTAGTCTACATGCGTGTCCAAGGTAGCATTCCAATCCCACACTAAGAGTAAAGGACGAGACGTTCCCAAGAATACTTCTAGACGTCGAAAGAAATCCGCCCGACCTGTGTTAAGGGCGGTGCGTTAGACTGATACGAGTCGAAAAGCGCACCCATTGCTGCCGTCAACATCCAGAACGATCAGTCTACCCTCCGGGTCTACGAATATCGTCTTGACTTCGAGATCCAGGCTCTTGTGAAAAAGTACCGCGGTGCCACTACCGCCCATCCTCGGCAGACAGGGAGCGAAAAAAATGTTAAACTGTCCGCCAAACATGGACTTTAGGGCCCGTGGCTCGTGGAGTCTGGTCTCACTTATGGCTATGATTCCCAAATCATGTGACTTGATGTCATTTAGGAGGTATCCTTGTTTCCAAGGAGACCCCAAGCCACGCGCATTCACACAACCAATCTTGACCATGATTCTATTGGGGTGTGTGCTTTAAAAAACACACAATGAAAGTACAGAGAGTTACTTACTTGTGTCGAAAGTTTTGGCTTCCTCGTTCTTTGATGTGTCTTCGAGGAGGTTTCTATATAGTTTTTGGGACAGATATTTCTGGAAACCCCCTACAGCATTGGGAAGAGGGCTTTGAGTTTGTGGTGTTGGTTTGTGTGTGTGATGTGTAGTATTTGATGTGTTGGGTGTTGTGGTGGTGTAGTGCGTGGATGATTGCTATTTTTAAAGTCATCTTCACAAATGTTTGTGTATCCTGTGATGTACTCCATTAGTTTGGAGTCTTTTGTGTCTATCGCTGATAGCATTGTTTTTGTGGTGTTGGTGCTTGTTTTGTTGTGTATGGAGTTTTCAGGGTTCAGGTATCTCCCTGCTTTGGTTGCGATTTCTTGTTTGGTTTTTCTTGATCTTTTTCTTTTACCCCCTGTGGCTATTTGCCATTCTGTCGAACTTTCATCGTTAGATGAAAAGTCTGACGAATCAGCAGGGGGCAAGGGTAAAGCGTCTGGGTGTGTTTGTGCGGTTGTAGATATTGTTGTGGTGCGCGGGGAGGGGTGTGTTGCTGGGGGTTTGTTGTGGTTATTGTCTCTCCTACATCCTTGGTGCTTGTCTTCTTCGTTGTTATTCTTGGTGTTGGAATTGGTTTATTTGTTGTTGGTGGTGATGATTCTGTTCTTGGCGCTGGTGTTGGTGTTGTTTGGTTGGGTTGGTTTGTTCTTTGTTGTTTTTCCTGCATTTCCGCATACAGCTTCTTGACTAGCTGTCCATATTGTGGTGTGGGCAATAATCCTGGCTTTTGTGATTTTTCCTGTGGCTGTTGTTGTGTTGTAATTTTGCGGCAGATTTGCACTCCTTTTTGAGGTGTGCCTCACTGCCACATGTATAGCATCGTGGCCTTCTGCCCTCGACTACTACGTATAACTTGCGGCCATCCTCAAGATGTACGTGGGTGGGGATTTTATTTATGTCCTCTTGACTTATGTGGAAGAGGAACTCTATTCTCTTTCCCAGCCAGTCCTTGTTTTCCGAAACACCGATATCTAGGATGTTTATGTCCTCCATTTCGGATGTTACGGCGGATGTAATCCACAGTGTTGTAGTCACTTGGGGGACACCCACTGATAATGACTTTCGTCACCTTCTGGCCGAGGTAACTCGGTGTCAACGTTAGTTCATCAGAATGAAGGGTTATCGTTGAGAATTTCTTCGCCAACTCTTCATTCTGAAAAACCACCTGTACGTGTGCGAACTTGTTCGCCCAAGTCACACAATCCTTGTATCCCCAGATGGGGCGTAAGCACTTTTCGACTTTGTCTGTGCTTGCCTTTTCTGGACTTTTTGTTTTTTTATTTGTGATTTTATATACAATTGTCTTTTTTTTTCTCCTCATTCAGTATGTGCTGAGGTATGTGTAAGAGTATTTTTCCGTTTTGATTTGTAATAAGGTTTCTGCAATCTTTAATCTGTTGTGTAGTAAACGAAACTTTTGTTACCTTTTCTTTTATCGCCTCGGCGAAGTTTGTTGTTGTTTTGTTATTGATGTTACTGTTGATGTTGATGGCAGGGTGTGGGTTGTAGGTTTGTGGTTGCTGATTATGCAACTAGCAAGGGGTGGGAAATTGCCTGCGCGTAATTTAGTCCTGCATTAGCGCAAATTTCGGCATTTCGTTGCTTGTCGTCGTATTTTTTCACTTGTTGGTGATGGAGTGAGCAGTGGTTGAAGGGAATTGTTGTTTGTCGTCGTCGTCGTCGTTGTTGTTGTTGTTGTTGTTGTTGTTGTTGTTATTGTCGTTCTTGGTGACGGCGGTGGTGTTAGTAGTAGTAGTAGCATTGACGGCACGGTCTTTGGTGGCGGTGATGGTGATGTGGTATTGTTATTGGTGGCGACGTCTTTAGTAGGGATAGCAGTTTAGTAGCAGATTCTGCCATGGTGTTGTTGTCGGTGTTGGTGGTGGTGGTGGACTCACTGATGGTGTTGACGGTGCTTGGCCTTGCGACCTTTGTTTTGTATTTGTTGCTGTTGTCGATGTTGATGGTGGCGGAGTTGTCAGGTTCAGCGTAAGGTAACAGAGCATCCTGTTTTTCTGCCTCTGCGTCACGGTTGACTTGCAACTCAGCCTCGTGGTGACCAGTGGCCATTTTGGAAATAAAATGGCTAAATGAAACCACGAAGGCTATGAGAATTTTTCTTTTAAATTTTGCCCACAAGGGGCAAAATTTTGTGTAGATATTTATCAAAGGTTTACAGTGGATGTTGTTGCACAACTTTTAAACACAAAATATTTCACAATAAATAATTTTCAACGTACAAAATGACCAACTTACGTGGAGCCCATTTGACTAGCGTCCGTCCGTCCGTCCAGATAGATAGATAGATAGATAGATAAATAGATAGATAGATAGATAGATAGATAGATAGATAGATAGATAGATAGATAGATAGATAGATAGATAGATAAATAGATAGATAGATAGATAGATTGATAGATAGATAGATAGATAGATAAATAAATAGATAGATTAATGGATAGATAGATAGATAAAAATATATAAGGTTATTTTCATTTATAATAATATCAAGTAGCATAGCATGCGTAAAACAAACACACATATCTTTAATCTTTTACTTGTCATGCATCTACGGCCACAGTGGGACTAATTCCTTGAAGAATTCATTTAAACAAATCGAGCCCACTATATACTTTTATATATGGTACTTATTCTACTAGTCTCCTATGATGAACACGTAAATAGACATACACCGGTTGATATGCAATGGTGCAGGAGGGAGGAACACAGGCTAGAAGATACAGAAACACACTCACACACATGAGTGTGTGTGTGTGTGTGTAAGAGAGAGGGAGAGAAACAGTGTGTGTGTTTATATATATATATATATATATATATATATACATAATATATATATATACATATACACATATATACATATACACATGTACACATTGTTTTGTGAATGTGTTTGTACAGGCTTTTCTCATTGGTTGTGGTGTTGTTAGTTTTGGTGTTTTTGTGCATAAATATATACTTTTTAAACATTTAAACATTACAGGTGCGGGCGTTGCTGTGTGGTGACGAGGCTTCCTAACCCCTTGTCCCGGATTTAGTCCCACTGCGTGACACCTTCTGCTATTCTCGGGACCACCAAAGTCTTGTGAGTATATATATATATCTTATATATATATATATATATAGATATCTTATAATATATATATATATATATATGTAGATTGTAATATATATATATATATATATATATATGTTTATATATATATATATATTATGTATGTATGTATATATATATACATATGCATATACATATACATGTATATATGTTTGTGTGTCTGTGTTTGTTCCACCATCATCGCTTGACGCCCGATGTTGTTGTCTTTAAGTCCTCGTAACTTAGCGGTTCTGCAAAAGAAACTTATAGAATAAGTACCAGGCTTACAAGGAATAAATCCTGGATTCGATTTGTTCGACTAAAGGCAGTGCTCCGGCATGGGCGCAGTCAAATGACTGAAATAAGTAGAAGAAAGAGTAAGAGAATTATGGGGGAGGGGCATGCAACTGAAATTTAGCAAGGACCATTGAAACGCAGTAGGGCTTGAGTGGCCGATCTATTCTTTATTAATAACCAGAAAACGGCATTTCAGCTTATGAGAAAACAAAAGAAAATTCTGGATCAGAATGTAAAGAAAATATAAGACATCTAGAATCTCACTCAATACAACGCATTGTCGATGAAGCGTTTATTTGTAAATTGATCCTGCGATGGTTTTTATAACTAAGTTCAAGGCTCTCAGCAGATGATCACCCCCTTATTCATTTCTTCGAAATTTCCAGAGCCGAGAGAAAATGTCATGCTATGTTTTCTTTTGTCTATCGCGGTGTTGTGTAAAGCAGTAATTAATTTCAATTTTCCGCTCCCTAATGTCTATTACATCGCAAAAAGTAAATTTAAATATTTCAAAATTATTAGAGGCTCATCTAAGTGAATTATATTGTTCCATTGATCGGAAGATTTGAAATGGCCCACAGTCTGGCTGTGAGAAATCGAACTCGGAACGACGGATGGCGGAAACTAATTTTGCAAACACAAGGCCTGATCTTTCCTCGTGCACAACACATGCATACACAAACACATACACAAATATCAAATACATCTCCATAACAGCATTTTAATAGATAAAGGAAAGCATATATGTGCGTGTGTGCGTCTATATGTATATGTGTGTGTATAATATTTATATGTACAATATATATATACATACATTCATACATACATACATACATTCATACATATACGTATACGCCTGCCAAATTATACAAATATAAATCTACATAGAGTCGCATTTGAATTATATATCTAAATACAAATATATATATACATATATATTGGAAGTATGTATATACGTATTTGCAAGTATGTTGAATACATGTATGTAGTTATGTATGTAAAATCGTAAAATTCAAAGCTATATGTATGTATATATATATATGTATGTATATATGTATGCATATATACGTATATGTATGCATGTATATAAACATATATGCAAATATTATATTATATATATATATATGTATATATATACACACACACACACATCACACTCTTAATAAATTGCTCCGTATTAAATTATTTTTTCTACATTAATCTTCGCTCCTCCTTTTGATCTATGTTAAAGAGCTAATCAAAGACATACACAACATAAGTCTTTGATCAAGATCGATAAGATGCTATCATATTTTCAATCAATCAAAATTAAATATATCAAAAGCGGCGATCAAAAAATCCAATTTACGATGTGTTATACAATAGGCTACAGAATGATATATATATATATATATATAAAAGAAAAAGAAAGCAAATATTTGCTACGAATATCAAGCAATTATGGAATATTAAAGCAAAAACAATTGGAAAGCGTGAAATAAAATGATATCACATAGCGAGGCTATTCCATATATTACAATGCCACTTGAACGTACATGTATATACATGTGATATATATATATATAATGCACACACACATACGTATATGTATATATGTATCTATGTAAGTTTATGCATATCTTTGATTGTAAATTATCTTAGAAAGAGAATATTGTTATTTAAGGGTAGCCATGCTCCTTAAAGTAATATCTTTCATATATTCAAATACGATATTGGTGTTATTGTTACGTATTTTACTGTTAATTATTGTTATTTAATAATTTACATGCATTTTTATTGTTTTATTATTTCATTCCAATTTAAATGGAATACACTCTCTCACGCACATACCTACACGCACACACTTATATACATACATACATATACATACTTATATACATACACACACCTATATATATATATATATATATATACATGCATACATGTATACATATACATACTTATATACATACATGGACGCGTGTTTGTGTGTGCATTGCATGTATATATGTGTTTGTTTCTGTCGGTGTATTTTTTCTCCTTCGATATTCTCTGCATATTTCCGGGACGAAAACTATTATTTCAAATTAATATATCGCTAATTCGTATTGCGAAAACATGAATCATTTCAACGGAATGCAACATAATGTATTTGGAAGCGTTCCAAAACAAATATCGAAAAATGCACAACATACTGACCAAAACGCCTAAAAACACAATATACATATATATTGTTGACATTTTTATGAATTCCTAACTATATATATCAAAAGGAGCGCAGACAGACACACATTAAAGTCTGTATAATATAGGTAGATAGATAGATAGATAGATAGATAGATAGATAGATAGATAGATAGATAGATAGATAGATAGATAGATAGATAGATAGATAGATAGATAGATAGATAGATAGATATTTTGCTTGTTTCCGTCATGTGAATGCAGCCATGCTTGGGCACCGCCTTGAAGAGGTTTTTAGTCGGGCAAATCGACCCTAGCACTTATTTTTCTAACTCTAGTACTTATTCTATAGGTCTCTTTGCCGAACCGCTATGTTACAGGGACGTAAACACACGATCACCAGTTGTCAAACGGGAGGAGGGGAGCAAACAGAGACGCGGACACATACACATACATGCACATACATACACATATATCCGTATGTGGGTAATCTTTTATTCTTCTACGTATTTCCCTTATTTGAGAGCAACCATGCAGAAGCACCACCTTAAAGGATTGTCAAGCAATGGGGCGATGAGGGACAAACAAACACAAAGGCGCACTCACATCAATATATACAAATACACACACACACACACATGTATATATATATTATATATATATATATATATATATATATATATATATATATATATATGTTTATATATTTGTTGTGCAAGATTTTTTAAGTGAAATTGTGTGTTGAAACAGATATTATTATATTTCGTAATGGTCATTTTGCCAGTTTAGCCAATAAATAATTTAGAGACACAAATATGAAAGAAGAAAACAAAGGAACACTGATGCGGTCACAGGAGTGTGATGATGAAGAGCTCTGGCCGAAATAATAAGATTAAATTAATGTAAAAAAAAATAAAAACACTGAGGCAAAGTAACACCAAATACATAGTCGTGTGGTTTTTATTGGCTAAACTGGCAAAATGACCAATCCGAAATATAATATATATTATATATTATATATATATATATATATATATTATATATATATATATATATTATAGAGGAGAGAGAGAGAGAGAGAGAGAGAGAGAGAATATATTTATATATATATAAATATATATATATATAGAGAGAATGTAGGGGGTTTAGTTCTTTGTTGATCTAAATGAACAGGGACGCCGAGTAAGTGCTATAATTGGTCATCCGTTAGGAGTTGGGATCCGTATTAGGCTTCCGTATTAGCAGGTCTACATTAAAGGAAGAAGTACAACAAAAGCCAAGGCAGGACGTGTATCTCAAGTCATTTATAATAATTTAATTAGGGTAAGGTAAATTTCAAGTCTTACAACGGTCTCTAGGCTGTCCCGAGTGATAGGCTAACACGTCCATACAATGGGAATTCCGTCATCAGAGACATTATGAGTATGTATGAATGTTCTTGACAGAGACATTCACAGATTCTAAAGAATAAAATAGTAGACGAAAGATTAAAAGTAGACAGAATGCACACAGACAAATGAATTTTACAGTTTATCTTTTTTTCAGAAGGCATGGAGGTTGGTCTATACTTCCGTGAAGGTATAGGCCATTAGGTATAATACCAGGTAGACCCAGACAGCATTTTGCCAGTATTTTGAATGATGCGTTCATCTTGAAATTGTTAGCTAGTATGTAAATGGTATTCGTGGGTATATAGTGTGAGAAAGACAGAAAACAATATAGACAGAGGTGGGTTGTGAGTGAGTGGATAGAAGAGAGAAGAGAAAGGGAGAAAGAAAAGGAGAAAAGGAAAAAAGAGAGAAAAACAAGAATGGGATAGGGCGGAAAATAATCAAAGAAAGCGAAAGTAAACTAAAATCATGATCAGCTATACCCGATTTATCAATATCTCCTCGTATATCACAGCTTTGCGATGTTCGTCTACACTTATTTTGAGGGGGCGGCATGTCTCGCCTTTGTATAAACAACCACAGATGCACGGGAATCTTTGGTTCTATTCTCTTCTATTGGTCATTTTACTCGAAGGAGATATTTGCGAAGTGCTGTATTACTCTTGAATACTGTCCTCATGTCATATGGGCCGCATATCTTTTGTATCTTTTCGGAGAAACCTTTCACATAGGGTAGACAGACTATAGACAGTTTTATTGGCCTCATCCTCTCTCTTGGGTAGTTGTTACTTAACAGATCGTTACTGAGCTTCATATTTTAGGCACTGAAGAATCCCTCTCTTCATTTCCACACACGCCAGCTGAATTCAATTCTTCCCCAGTCGAAAGACACGCGTAGTTATGTCCTGTTATTATTATTTTTATTGTATTTATATATTGTATTTAAATTTGTGTAACATTGTATGTTTTTCTCTCCTTGTTTTCGTATACATTCGATGCTTTCTTCCAAGGAATCGAATGCACTTAGCTTAGTTTTTCCTTAGGGCTGACCAGATTGGAGCAATCTCAAGATTAATCAGCCGAAATTGCGAGGATGATCTGATTCTTGACTGAGGATAGAAAACTTTGAATGACCCGTCCTTGTTTTTTTGTATCGTTTATCTGGATGTTTTTTGTCCCTTTTTGTATCACGTAGTTGTCCGGATGTTTTGCGTTCTTGTCCCATTTTGTATTATATATATATATATATATATATATATATATATAGCGGAGTACATGCACTTTGTTTCCTTTGTAATCATCGGAAGATAAGATTGACTCAGTGCAAATTCGCATAAATCTTTATGCCACGTGGAGAAATAAATATAAAGTAGCAGTGACTGCAAATATCTCAAAGTGTTCTTATGATTAGTTTTAAAACTATTCTCATAATTAGGCCGTAAATTTCTTCTGATTTGTGTTAAATCCATTGCACTCACACACACTCACCCAGATACACACATGCATTTTTACTTCCATATATATCAGCAACAAACTCTCTAACGGACACATGTGCACACGATTACACCTTATATTAAATTATCTAATTTCCTAATAACTATCGTATGATGTATAATGTTCCTCTGGCTTATGAACATGGAGAATAACATTTTAAAATGACACTTGGTAGGAAATGATATTGTTGCTCTAATAAATGCTTGGGGAAACAGCCAGTATTCACAATAAAATCGCTGAAAAATTAGCTTCACAATCTTTTTACAGAACGATAAACAAATTGAGAATATAATCAATGTGGCAAAACTAGAACCTATACTGGTCAATGGGTGTAGTGCACCGCCTGACCCCATTGCAACATGTCAGGGGTCAACTCAATAATCCGTCAGCCAGCAGCAAATAGCATCTGCTTTGGTTTCACCATCTGACCTAATTTCACCTAATCCAACCGCAGTAAGACAGGATTCACTACAAGAGACTACTACCATCAGGACAGGCCAGAATTCGCTTCAACAGCAACAGTCTACTACTACTACTACTACTACTACTATTACTATTTGCAGATAAGCATGACAGCCTACATTGACAATCAAAGAGCTGCTGAGGGAAACTGAAGACGAGAGTGTTCTATTCATAAGCTAACAAGCACAGGTCTGCTGTCTTATCCGCCGGCCCACTGATTGATGATAACAGCATTCTCCACCATAGCGCGAAAGAAATGGCAGAAGCACTACAGGAACAACAAAAAAGTACAGCCCTGTCTTGAGATATCCCACTGATATTGATGAAAGGGAGCTAAGCGAACTCAACCTCAACATATTATCTCTGACATAAATTGTAACGTCCCAGACATCATAGCAGCAATAAATGAAATGAATTACTATTCTGTAGCAAGCCCTGATAGGTTCCCCGCGGGTACCCTGAAGGAATGTAGACACCTGGAGGAAATCCCTATAGACTCAGTCTATATACCTAAACAGTTCTTATCCTAATCTGTCATCCCGATCTTCAAAATGGGAAACAAGTCTCTTGTAGTAAATTATCGCCCAATCTCACTCACTTCCCATATCATCAAAGTGTTTGAAAGGGTGGCGACATCAAGGAAAATTGGCTTCCTGGAGAGCTGCAACCTTCTAAATTTCAACTAGTATGGCATACACTGCAGCAAGGACTGTCTAACATAGCTTTTACATCACATCGATTATGGACTTAGAGCCTTGGGATCAGGTTCGAAATCTGTTGTCATAATTCTTGACTTCCGTGTTCGACAGATGCGACCACGATATCCTCCTATCAAAGTCGTCAAATATTGGAATCCGCCGGAAACGGCTACGCTGGATTAAATATTTCCTGGTGAACAGAACAGAGTGGAATCCAAACGAGCCCGGCAAAAGCCACCAGTGATGTCCCTCAGATGACTGTTAAGTGTCTGCTTCTCTTTATAGTTTCTGTAAACGACATTTAAAGCGTCATCAAAGAGAGCAAAATAAAAAATATCTACTCACATTGACGCAATACCTCTTTCGTTCTCATGAGTTACTGCTATAAAAATGATTCACTCGCTCCGATATATATATATATATATATATATATATAATATATATATATATATATATATGTCCTTACACTTCGTTTTCTGTTGCACATAATGTTTTTCCCGTTCTCGTTTTCGTTTCGTCTTGTTCCACGTCTCTGTCCTTCTGTTTGTCTGTTGATTTTCGTTTTCGTTCTGTTGATTTTTTCGTCTTCCTCTGATGTCCTGTACGTATATATATATTTATATATGCATGTATATATACATGTAGATGTCGGTACGTACATATATGTTTGTATGTATGCATATATTTTATTTATTACACTATATATATATATATATATATATATATATGTTTTCACCAAAAATGTGAGAAAAGGTTTTATCTCACAAAATGTTGCATAATACTTTCTAATGATGTGCATAAATTTATTATGATACATAGATGTCAACTTTATGTCTCAGTTGCGTAGAATAAGTTTTTAACCAACAATGTAAGCTTCCATAGTAACGATGAATATTTTATTCATACCCTGATATATAACACAAGTCTAAGAACCCCTATTGACTCACACACCATAAAGTCTAACGTGTTGCATATACACTTAGTATAATATACCGCTAAAGACACACCTACACACATACATAACATACATACATACACGCACATATATTTATATATATATATATATAGTTTACACTATGAAAACTTACTAACTTCCAGAGAAGTTGAAATATTTCGTACTTAACTGAAAAACAAATCGATGTGCATCAAGCTTTTAATCCAATACTTACACACTATTATTAATAACTTTGTCTGCATCAAAGTCTATAGTTAAAAATGAATTATATATATGTGTGTGTGTTTATGCATGTATCTCTATAAGTACTTGGGTGTGTGTGTGTATTTATACATATGTGTGTGTGTGTGTGTGTGTGTGTGTGTATGTGTCTGTGTATAGAGAACCGAATACTGGGCTATCACTATTGTCGGAACACAGGCCAAGGCCGGAATACTTCTGGTGTAGAAAAAATCCAAGTTTCACGAGAGTAAATAATCCAATGAAAAAAAGAAGACAAAGAAAATGCTTTAACATAGGCGCAGGAGTGGCTGTGTGGCAAGTAGCTTGCTTACCAACCACATGGTTCCGGGTTCAGTCCTACTGCATAGCACCTTGGGCAAGTGTGTTTTATACTATAGCCTCCGGCCGACCAAAGCCTTGTGAGTGGATTTGGTAGAAGGAAACTGAAAGAAGCCCGTCGTATGTATGTATATACATATATATATATATATATGTGTGTATGTTTGTGTATCTGTGTTTATCCCCTCCCCAACATCGCTTGACAACCGATGCTGGTGTGTTTACGTTCCCGTAACTTAGCGGTTCGGCATAAGAGACCAATAGAATAGGTACTAAGCTTACAAAGAATATGTCCAGAGGTCGATTTGCTCAACTAAAGGCGGTGCTTCAGCATGGCCACAATCAAATGACTGAAACAAGTAAAAGAGTAATATAGTAACATATATTCAGTTATAAGTTACAAAAGTTTACGTACCATCTCCATTTGAACCGCAGTTTATGCATGAATTCTAAATGAAAAATCACGTTATATTTGCGGTTCTAAGAGGCGGCGAGCTGGCAGAAACGTTAGCACGCCGGGCGAAATGCGTAGCCGTATTTCGTCTGTCGTTACGTTGTGAGTTCACATTCCGCCGAGGTCGACTTTGCCTTTCATCCTTTCGGGGTCGATAAATAAAGTACCAGTTTCACACTGGGGTCGATGTAATCGACTCAATCCCTTTGTCTGTCCTTGTTTGTTCCCTCTGTGTTTAGCCCCTTATGGGCAATAATGAAATATATATTTGCGGTTCTAGACATTGGCGACATACTCCCCGGACTTGCATCAAAATATTACATTGTGTGCCCTTCAGACGTTCTTAGGAAAATATGAGGCGGGAGTAGACGTGTAGATGCAGGATGAGTAAAGGGGATAGATATTACGTGGAGGGGGTGGGGAGAACCAAGAGGGAAGACACATATAATGATAGGTGGGAAAAGGGAAGGAGGGGGAGGAAAACGATCGGAAGACAAAGTGAAGGAGAACGAGGTGTCACCACACTTACGTTTTAAATGTGTAAACCGGTTGAAACCGGTTTCACCTCCAACCTTTCATGTTCGACTCTTTCCACCTTTCTAAATTCAGTTCTCTAGCTTTTAGGATTTATAATCTTTTCTATAGATTATATTCCACCACTTTTCTTATTTCTCCTGATCTACTTGATGCCTGTTGTGTCTGGGGAGAGTTATTTTCTTTTTGTACCTTGTAATGTAACACACTCACCGCAAAAATTTCCACAGTGTGTTACATTATAAGGCACAAGAAGAAAATGACTCTCCCCAGACACAACAGAATATGCTGCAACACACGAACTCATATCAAGAATCTTGCAAACCAAATCCAAAAACAAAATACTTGATGACTGCCTTCCCACCATTCTTTTCCCGGTTTCAACCTCACGAACTAATTATATTTATAAGTTGAGAATTTTATATTAATAGTCATTCACATTTCACCTGACCCTACGTGAGTTTTAAAGTATTCTATTCTTATTTTTTCTCTCCTTATTATTTTTCCTTCCCATTTGTGTTTTCCTATCCAGTTCCTTTTATTTCATTCTCTGCTTTTATTTTCAATTATGTAACGGAATTTATGTACCTTTTATGTAACATACCCCCACCACGACTTCATCTCAGATTTATATATGGTTTAGACACTTACTGCAGATATAACAAGACTTTATATTTTTCATTTTACATTTCTCACCTGATCCTTGACACTATTCTATATAACATAATTATTATTTTACTTTTTTTTTAATATGTCCATAGATATTTCTCCGATTTCCAATTTTTATTACCAGTTGGAGTTCCCAACTATGACCTTCTATAAATTCTAGATTTTTAGAATTTATGGGAGCATCTGTCTTTGAAGACTCATATTGCCAAATGAGGAGTAGATAGACAACCTACAACTGATGAAGGGTTGTTTTCTGTGTTTACTTGTCCTGTTTTACATTTTTCTCTCGTTGTTTGCGTATTTAGCTCGTTTGGTTTCGCATTTCATGTTATGTATACTGTGGGTGACGTCCTGTACCCATATATGCATATATATATATATATATATATATATATATATATATATATATATATATATATATATATATATATATATATATATATATATAATTTATATTGTATTTATTTAATTGAACGCCACGCACCCATTTCCAAATAAATTTATCTTCACCTTTTTGATGCGACTCTAATCTATACTGTTTTCTTCCTCCGTACATCTGTGATTCCATTTTTCTCCCAGTCCGTCTTTCACCGCTCTCTGTCTGTCTCTCTCCCCCTCTTTATCTTTTTACTCTCTCGTTGCTAACATGTAACCATCGTCCATCTTTCTTTTCCGCACATGACAATCTGCACGGACTTCAAAGGACTGAACGTTTTCTTCCTCTTTGTTCTATCTTTTCTCTTTCCAAAGTAAATATTTCTCCAAGCATTCACTACTTTCCTCTCGTTCTGGTCTAACGACGTTCCATTTTCTTTTTGTTTGATTTCCTTGTATGTCTCCACTGTCCTGTTTTTACTTCCAACTTTGATCCTCAGTAAATCCTAAATGTTCTTTTAGAACTTATGGGAGCAACTGTCTTTGAAGAGTCATATTGTCGTGTAATGCTTGAAATGAGTAGTAGATAGACAGCGGATATCAGACGAAGGGTCCCTTCTCTGCCTTTACTTGTCCTGTTTTTACATATTCTATGTTGTTTGCGCAGTTAGTGATGTCCTATACCCATATATGCATATATAAATATAAATATATATATATATAATATATATACATAGATATTATCTATTATTATATATATACATATATCTGTATTGTTTATATTATATATTTATATATATGTATGTGTATATATATATAGGTATGTATGAACATGTATGTGTATGTGATGCAAGTGTGCATGTATGTATATGTGTATGTATTTATACATGTATGTATATATCTATGCATGTACAAATATATATGTTGTGTTTGAGTGCGGGCGTGGGTGTGGGTTGCTGTGTTTCTTTAAGTGTCACTGTGTCTGTGCGTGTGCGTGTCTTTGTGTGTATGAGTGTGAATCTATATGTGTATATATATATGTATACACACACACACATATATATATATATGTATATATATATATACATATACATATACATATATATATATATATATATATACATACATATATATACTATATATATATATATATATATATATATATATATATATATATATATATATATATTTATATATAGAGGACATTATACATACATGCCAGAGGGCATTATACATACATGCCACACGCTCAGAGGACAATTAGTCATTTCTACCAAAAATATTACTAATCCCACCGAATGCAATTTTTCAAAGTAAGACATTTAAAAAATATAGACCTGTATCACAGTGATTTCATACTTACGTATTCATCAGCAGGCCTGAATGTATCATAAATAAACGACCCTGCCCCGCTTAAGCCGATCAGCTAACTGATCAACATCAACGAAGCACATGGGTGAGTTTACATATATTACATCCTGTAAATGGCATACTTTTACGAATTGCATTTCGGGAAAGGAAAAGTTTTTTCGGAATAAAAATTTAGCAATTAAGGACAACTACTTAATAAGGAAAACTTAACAAGAAATTGTCAGGTAGATAGCGTGAAAACCTCATAAGAGAATAAATTTCGAAAATAATTATTTCTTATTGAACATATTAATTTATATATAGAGGGTATTATATATATAAATTAATATATTATATATATACCCATGCACCAATAACTGTATATATCACTGCGCCCATGCATTTCATTTTGTATTTATTATTATTGTAGCCTCTATTTTGACCATACCTGTATAACCTATATAATTTAAAATCCTCATTAAACTCTAAATATGTTTTGCGCCGGTTTTTAGGACTTCACTGCCCACCTTTAGGACCTCCCCTCCTCTTCCATCTCTCCTCTATTTTTGTTCCTGTTTGTATCACATACACATTAGGATCGTAAATCGCGCTTCCCCTCAACATACAGGATAGACATCATCATCATTTGGTTC
>NC_043008.1:41518796-41531296 GCF_006345805.1 Octopus sinensis
TTTCTTCATACTCATTTCAGGAACTCTGTAAGCACTGGCACGTAATATAAAGAATTTCAACACGTAAATTATATAATTCACAATGAACGCGAATATTTACATATATTTAATATATATATTTACGAATTTTTTTTCAACTTCTACTTTGGTATTAATATTTCCTACTGTTCTATGCTACTTTGAACGACGTTTTATTACTTTGAACTGATGTTTTTATTGTTTTGAACCCGGGTATAATATTGCCCATAATAATAACTTCACTATTAATTGGGCTGGATATATCTATGAACTGCATTTGATAAATATGGAAAATAAACAGGAATAAAATATTGTATTTATGTAATAAAAACAAAAAACAAAACAAATCACTATTTATTATTTTCTCTGCGTAAATACTCGACTTTATTTTGTATACATGCATCACAAGAAGCACCGAAACCTAAACATTTTCTATTTCTTTTACCACCGCTGTGCTGCTAAAACAAGCACTGCAACAGCATCAACAACGGTAGACGGTGCCAACACCATCATCGCCAACAACAGCAACTTTGAGCGGTAGCAGCAACAGTTAAAGTAACAGCAAAGTGAAAGGTGAAGCACTATAAGCAACAGCAGCAGCAAAAGTAATATTTTATCTTTTAATTGTTCGTTTCAAGGCGGTGAGCTGGCAGAAACGTTAGCACGCCGGGCGAAATGCGTAGCCGTATTTCGTCTGCCGTTATGTTCTGAGTTCAAATTCCGCCGAGGTCGACTCTACCTTTCATCCTTCCGGGGTCGATAAATTAAGCATCAGTTAAGCACTGGGGTCGATGTAATCGACTTAATCCGTTTGTCTGTCCTTGTTTGTCCCCTCTGTTTAGCCCCTTGTGGGTAGTAAAGAAATAGGTATTTCGTCTGCCGTTACATTATGAGTTCAAATTTCGCCGAGTTCGACTTAGCCTTTCATCGTTTCAGGGTCGATTAAATAAGTACCAGTTACGCACTGGGGTCGATATAATCGACTTAATCCGTTTGTCTGTCCTTGTTTGTCCCCTCTGTTTAGCCCCTTGTGGGTAGTAAAGAAATAGGTATTTCGTCTGCCGTTACATTATGAGTTCAAATTTCGCCGAGTTCGACTTAGCCTTTCATCCTTTCAGGGTCGATTAAATAAGTACCAGTTACGCACTGGGGTCGATATAATCGACTTAATCCGTTTGTCTGTCCTTGTTTGTCTCCTCTGTGTTTAGCCCCTTGTGGGTAGTAAAGAAATAGATATTTCGTCTGCCGTTACGTTCTGAGTTCAAATTCCGTCCTTTTTGCGTTTAGCCCCTTGTGGGTAGTAAGGAAATAGGTATTTCGTCTGTCTTTGGTTTCTAAGTTCAAATTCCGCCGAGGTCGAGTTTACCTTTCATCTTTTCGGGGTTGATAAGTTGAGTACCAGTTACGTACTAGGGTCGATCTAATAGACTGGCTCCTCCCATACAAAAAAAAAAAAATTCAGGCATCGTACCTAGAGTAGATAATATTTTTTCACTCGATTCAGTAATTAGACCCCGGCCACGCCCCGGCAGCGCGTTGGAGATTTTAGTCGAATGGGTCAACATCAGTAATCATTTTTGTAGCCCGTTGCTTATTGTATTTTCTCTTTTGTGGAACCCTTAAGTTAGATGGACGTAAACACACCAACACCGATTCTCAAGTGATGTGTGGAGGGAGACAGATACAAATACAAAGACGCACGCACACACATACATTAATATGTATGTGTGTGTATGTGCGCGTGTGTGCATGCGTGTGCGTGTGTGTGTGCTTGTGTGTGCGTGTGTGTGCGTGTGTTTGCGCGTGTGTGGGTGCGTGTCTGTGTGCGTGCATGTGTGTGTATGCCTGTGTGCGCACGTGTGTGTGCGTGTATGTGTGTGCATGTGTGTGTGCGTGTATATGTGTACACGTGTGCCTGTGTGTGCGTGCATGTGCGTGTGTGTGTGTGTGTGTGTGTGTACAACAGGTTACTTTCAGTTTATTGGAGGCACGTAGCTTAGTGGTAAGGTTATTGTACGATTGTCGTTTCGATTCGTATACCAGAGGACGCTTTGTGTGTTAGAGCAACACACTTCATTTCTTATTTCCACTCAGCCGCCAGGAATTAATATTCCTGCCACGGACAGACACCTGAGAATACGGGAAGCCGATTCTTTGAGTCTGCATGACGGGAAGCAGGTTTCACGGTTTTTTTCTTTCAGTATCCGTCTACCAAATGCACTAAAAAAAACTTTGATCTGTCTGAGGCTATAGTTACATGCATTTATCAAGGTGTCACGTAGTTGGACTGAATCCGGAAGTTCTTTCCACAGAGCCACACCTACGCCTATGACAAGAACAATAGCTGAACCGTCAGTAACCAAAGAAAAGGCAAATTTTACATCAACCGTAACAACAAAGCAGAAATGAATATGATAGTCCAAACCCACAATACTAACGCTACATTAATAAGCAAACTAAGCTAGCTTCCATTTACACCCACTAAATCAAAGGCACATATATAAAATTTGCACAGAGACCCACATTTACCTATTTCTTTACTACCCACAAGGGGTTAAAGACAGAGAGGACCAACAAGGACAGACAAACGGATTAAGTCGATTACATGGACCCCAGTGCGTAATTGGTACTTAATTTATCGACCCCGAAAGGATGAAAGGCAAAGTCGACCTCGGCGGAATTTGAACTCAGAACGTAACGGCAGATGAAATAAGCGGTAATCATTTCGCTTGGTGTGCTAAGCTTTCTGCCAGCTCGCCGCCTTCTCAGAGACCCACGCTTACCATTCGTCTGTGGGTTTATCGATTCCAAGACATACATGTGTGACGAGGCTTAAATGAGTCCATTACAAAGTGTTTTTGTCACATGGAGAGGAACATCAGATGAAAAGAAGGCCACTGAAAGCTAAAGGAATCGGCGGGGCGAGGGAAATCCCTTCGAATTATTACATAACCGCAACCTTAAAACGACACTATCAGAAAACCAACAACAACAACAAAAGTCATAGATACGTCTACATCCACTAAAGACAAAAATTAGAAACTAAAACTAATCCAAGAACAAGAATAGCCTTTGACAAAATCAAGAGATAAACACACTAATCCTATACGCCTCATAAACTTCGCTGTCGTTCACGAGAGTAAAAGTAGTTCGATAGAAGCAATAAAAAGTAAGCTCTATTTACCAAAGAAAAGGGTTATGAGAATCTCCTCCATAAAACATTAATAGAATATCTACTTTCGCCACCAACTCATACAAGAACTCAGAGAAAATTACATTCATAGTGTTTCATATAGACAATATTGTGAATGGCATTTGTGTAAGATTATTGTGTGCGCAAAATATCTTACACTCAAAGAGAACGAAGACAGCGTTAAACATTTGAATGAAACTGTGACAAGTGAAAACTGTACAGAGTGGGAAAAGAGCTGAGAATAAAGGATTAAATAAAGTATGCCAATTTACAAGTAAACCCTCAGCAGAAGTGTTCTCTATATTCACTAATATAATGAACATACTCAAGGGTATCAACATCAATATTAAATAAATATAGGGCGGTGAGCTGGAAGAATCGTTAGCCGAGCGAACTGCCTTGCGGTATTTAGTCTGCTGTTACGTTCTGAGCTCAAATTCCGCCGAGATCGACTTTGCCTTTCATCCTTTCGGGGTCGATAAATTAAGTACCAGTTACGCACTGGGGTCTATGTAATCGACTTAATACCTATGTCTGTCCTTGTTTGTCCCCTCTGTGTTTAGCCCCTGGTGGGTTGTAAAGAAATAGGTATTTAGTCTGCTGTTACATTCTGTGTTTAAATTCTGCCGAGGTCGACTTTGCGTTTCATCCTTTTGGGGTCGATAATTTAAGTACCAGTTACGCACTGGTGCCGTTGTAATCGACTTAATCCCTTTGTTTGTCCTTGTCTTTTCCCTCTATGTTTAGCCCCTTGTGGACAATAAAGAAACTAGAATCGTTAGCCGGGCGAACTGCCTAGCGATATTTAGTCTGCCACTACGTTCTGAGTTCAAATTCGGTTGAGGTCAACTTTGTCCTTCATCCTTTCGGGATCAATTAAATAAATACCGGTTGCGCACTGGGATCGATGTAATCGACTTAGCCCTTTTGTCTGTCCTTGTTTGTCCCCTCTATGTTTATCCCCCTGTTGGCAATAAAGAAATAAATATTGAGTAAATATCATATCGTGGAAGTTATTATATTGCTTCACACAAAATGAAGAAATGATCAGTTTAGCCTAGATAAAAACCTTTCGTCATAAAGTCCGCGTTCTTCAAGACTTTTAATAGCCGGTACCGAAACTGCGTCTTCGACAAAGTTTACTATGTCACACCATTACTGATAGACTGAATGCCCTATTCCTATAATCTGCTCCGAATTGGGTTGTCCTCCGTTTCAAACAATTCTACTTCTCCCTCATCACACTTTGTGCTTCTTCAACCATTTACATAGGAATTTCATATTTTAAATTTGATTATCTTTGCTTTCAAAATTTTGTATATTTATTTAAAATGATATTTTCACTTGGAATATTTTTGACTCCGTAATCTGTATATTACCAGTGTGTACACATGCCCTCAAACACACACTCATAAATACATACAAAGACGCGTACTTATATATATATATATATATATATATATATATATATATATATATATATATACACACACAAATACGCACAGATGCACGTATATGTAGATAGACAGACAGATAGATAGACAAATAGATAGATAGATAGATAGATAGATAGATAGATAGATAGATAGATAGATAGATAGATAGATAGATAGATAGATAGATAGATGGATGGATGGATGGATGGATGGATGGATAGATAGATAGATAGATAGATAGATAGATAGATAGATAGATAGACAGACAGACAGACAGATAGATGGTCAGAAAGGAGCACTGGGGAAGTGAGAGTGCACGAAGAAAAAGAGAAAGTGCGTAGGTGGGGTGGAGAGATGAATTGAAACAAGAAGTTTGAGAAAGCTAAAAAGTAGTTGACTCCATCGCAGTAACAATTTTTTTTTCCTTAAAATTGTAGACAGTAAAATGTGTAATATATTCAACATCGGTGAAGTCATTTAAAATAACAGCACAAACTGATTAAAATTCCTGACTCACTGTGAATATTTTTGTTGTGTGTCTTCTTTGCAAAAGTCGAAAGAACAAAATAACATTTTGTCAAAGAGAATAATGCCTCTTGATTTTACATCTAAATGTAGAAAGTAATTTAATTCCTGAATATTGAACATGCATTAAGCCAGGTGTATTTGAGTAAAGGACCTTACTACTACAAAGTTTAATGTATCTAATATACACACGTATGTTTGTGTGCATATATGTGTAAATATGCGCGTGCTTACTGGGGTGCGTATATGTATGCTTTGTATGTAGTGGCGTATGAAGTGTTTACGTAGATGCTTTGCGGATTATTTTATATATGCTAATATATAAATACATATACATACAGATATATATATATATATATATATATATATATATACATACATTCTATATATGCATATATATATATAATATATATATATATATATATATATATATACATACATTTCTATATATGCATATAATATATATATAATATATATATATATATATATAATATTAATATATTTACATGCATGTATAAACATGTGTGTATGTATGTATATATGTATATACATGTATAGGTATCTATATATGTACTGAGGTATTTAGGTATGCGTATAAGTATGTATACACATATCTATATACCTTATGTAAGTCTGTCTGTGAATTAGTATGTTACTAAAGTCTCAATTACGAATTTATTTTTCTTTATCCTTCGTTATTTCAAATCTACTGTCACATCTAGTGTTTAGTGCATGGAGCAGTTAATTTAACTTCACAGTAAGTCTGAATATTAAAGTTGAAACTAAGTTAAATAGAGAAGAGTTTAAGAACCTACTACTGCAACTGGGGCATATATATGAACCTGTGTATGTCAGCAATAATAATGGTTTCAAATTTTGGTCAGAAATTTCGAGAGAAGCGGTAAGGCGATTGCATAGACCAAGTGATCATCTGGTGGATATTTTATCGACCCAGTAAGGATAAAATGCAGAGTTGACCCCGGTGAAATTTGAACTCAGAACGTAAAAACATAGCACCTTGGCTGGCGTTATAACGATCCACCCAGTTCACTGCCTTAATAGTAAAAATTGTTATTATTATCATTATCATTATTATTAATGGTAGTGGTGGTGGTAGTAGTAGTAGTAGTAGTAGTAGTAGTAGTAGTAGTAGTTTTTCTCTGCTCTTTTCAAGTCTTGCCAGGCTCATGGGCCCGGGTTCCCGGTTTCTGTGGCATATGTGCCCCCCCCCCACACACACACACAGCTGGACGGGACGCCATTCAATCACAGCGTTACCTAAGAAACAGGAAGAAAAAGTGAGAGAATGTTGGAACGAAAGAATACAACAGGGGTCGCCACCACCACCCCTGCCGGAGCCTCGTGGAGCTTTAGGTGTTTTCGCTCAATAAACAGACACAACGCCTGGTCTGGGAATCGAAACCTCGATCCTCAGACCGTGAGTCCGCCGCCCTAACCACTAGGCCATTGTGCCTCCGCAGTAGTAGTAGTAGTAGTAGTAGTAGTAGTAGTAGTAGTAGTAGTAGTAGTAGTAGTTATAATAATAAGCCTTTGTAGTGGTGAGGATCTCGAAGAGAATAAAGTAGGTAAAGATCAGCGAATGCGTAGGCACGGTGAAGTTATAGTGAAGGAAAATCCGGCCAATCATTACACTGTAGAAAACCCTGAAATAAGAGAGGATATGACTGAGGAACAGAGAAACCCCAGGAAAAGACTCGAGGATGTAAGAATTACAAGAACAGAGACCAAGCCGATGAATCTAAGAAGCTTCGACTGTAACAATGTGAGACGCGCGACCCAAAATGTTGATGAGATTCTGAAACACATTCTGACAAAAGATCTAACAGATACGAGGGACTTGATTGGATCCGCTTCAATTTCAAATGGTAAACTGGTTGGAAAGAAAGAGAGGAAAGCAAACGGACAGAAGGAGCCATGGGGGAAGCGGAGAATTTAAGAACTTCAATATATGCCATTTTATGTGAAAACTTTAAACTTCTTTTCTTTCCTTTCCTTTCTTCCCTGAATATTCGAGAATGTAAACATCCTTTTTATTGAAATAACACTACAATTTTCTATGGCTGGGCATACAAACAATCAGCTTTAGGAATTCAGAACTTTAATATTTACAAAATATTTGCCATTGTTTTCTCCTTGACTACTCGAATATGTAAACATACGTTTTATTGCAGCAACAAATTAAACACACGATAAATGTTAAGGAGATAAGCATCTGGACAATATATACAAACTTCACAATTACGAAAACTGTAAACCACAGCAAAACCTATGAAAAGAAAAGGAAAATTCAAAAGAGACTCCCCAATAAAAATTCAGAAATTCAAAAATTCATCAGTATATATATATATTATTTTTTCTATCAGCAATTGAAAACAAAACAAGGTGAACTGGTTCTTTCCAAGGCCAAGGTCATTGCACTCATCGATCGCTGGTAGTAGTAAACACAATTGATCACTGCTAATCAGAAGGGTGCGACGCTTCTTTTATCTCGTTCTCACAGGAATGCGAAGCCCCATTGTTGATCTCCTTCTCTCCATTTGCCGAACCTATTTACAGACTTGTGGAATTAAGTCTATTCACTAGGCTTCTCTTTCTCCTACTATATCCTCCAACCCTAACATACTGTACTAACACAGGACAAAAGTCGAAACTAAACAACATTTTAAAATACCACATGGTAGTAGGAGCAAAGATGGTACCTCAAGACGGTTACAATACCACTAATTGCAGGAGCACGTGTAATAATCAAAAAAGAAACTGAAAATTATTTAAGAATGGTCCCGGGATTACCATCCATGCGGGACGTGCAAAAGATTGTCCTAACTGGCACGTCACATGTATTGAGAAGAGCATTGTCGCTGTGAATTTTCTTTCCTTTTTTACCCTTTATTTTCTTTGCTTACTTTTATATTTGTTTCTTTTTCTCTCTGTCTTCCTTCCCCTTCTGTTACTATCACATGACTTTGTAAATAAACAATCTGGTGTGTATATTTTAATGCCTAGAAATGTATACAATGTGTTCCTGTGCCCTAGGTGCCAGGAAGAGGTGTCGGCAAGAAAAGGAAACAGAATTTTGCAACAAGTATGGACGTGACAAACCAAAAAAGTAGTACGAACATAAACCCGAAGGCATCATCGAAAGTGACAATGCAAATATCCTACGAG
Source organism: Octopus sinensis (assembly GCF_006345805.1). NCBI lineage: Eukaryota > Metazoa > Mollusca > Cephalopoda > Octopoda > Octopodidae > Octopus > Octopus sinensis. The sequence continues at coordinate 41,527,155 of NC_043008.1, forward strand.
ATTTTATGATTCAGTGCGACCATGAGATTGAGAATAGGAAACCAGACATAATGTTAATTGAGAAAGAAAGCGAACGATGCTGGAGCTTAGATATAACATCGCCAGATCGCCATGTTGATTCGCTAGCCTCTGCACGCATTTTTTTCTCTCCTTGTTTCTCTCCGTGTTTCTTTTCTGTGTATCTTTCTGTTGAAGAGCGTAGGCTCGAAACGTAAAAGACTTGTTTTATTTATATTCCTGAGCGCCATACTAATACAATTGTTTGTTTGTATTCCACCTGCCTTCGTCTTACGTTTATTTTCATAAAGTTTCCCGTTATATATAACATGCCCAGCTGACAACAAGGCATGCGATAAGGTAGAAATAAAAGTCGAAAGATATAACAGGTTAGCTTGGGAAGTTAAGCAGTTGTGGTCGCTGAAAAGCGTGGTAGTAGTACCAATAATTGTTGGAAGCCTGGAAACAGTGAGTAAATGTCAATATATATATGAATGAATATCAGAATGACACTTATGCCAATAGAAAACAAAAACATCAAAATGGTATACAATATGAACAAGGAGGTGTAGTAAAACATGTAGGTGGTGTATTAAACATATAAAAGAGCGAATAATTGAAAGAGTTATAACAGGTTTAGGTTAAATGATATTTGACAGCATTTGTAGTATCTCATAGAGTATTTCGCAACGTGTATTCATCAACTTCACAGGCATCACAATAAGGTAAAGAACTAGATACCATTAAACAGACCCTATTTAGACTCCAAAATGTCAGCACGATATAAAGAAGATGGAAAGTGAGAAACAAAACATGGAAGTACTTGAAGAATATTATGAATTAGTTTGAAGTAAAAAATAGGAATTAAGGAAATCTCCATAAAATAATTGAAATAACCTATAGAACAAAGGGAAGTTTGCATGAGTGTATCACCTGAATAATAGGAAGACATCACTGTGGAAAATGTAATGGAGACCATCACAGGAAAGGGTAATTGGAATTCCTCTAAAGTAGAAACAATGTAATTGCTGGATAAATAACCAATATATCTTCAACTAAAATATGGTCAAGTAAAATAATACCAACGTGACCGAGCAAGAATAAATATTCTCCTACCAAAATATAATAAGGACGATTCCTCGGAAAGCGACGGACCAACATTATGTGAGAAAATATATAAGTATCTCAATGAAAAAAAGTTTTCTAATTAAAAAGCATAATGATGAGGGAATGCAACCAAAACAAAATTTATAACATGGCCACTAATTTGTTTCGAAGGGATCATATAATGTCTTTATCACCGTGATCACCGTGACCGACCAGGCTATCAGATGTTGCTACACATCGCTGGCCACAATGCGCTTCGCATTGTTTTAGCCTTCAAATGACGCCACCCCGCTGGCTAAGCGAGCAGGCCAACAGAAGAAAGAGTGAGAGAAAGTTGCGGCGAAAGAGTACAGCAGGGATCGCCACCACCCCCTGCCGGAGCGTCGTGGAGATTTAGGTGTTTTCGCTCAATAAACACTCACAACGCCCGGTCTGGGAATCGAAACCGCAATACTACGACCGCGAGTCCGCTGCCCTAACCACTGGGCCATTGCGCCTCCACATAATTTCTTTATAGACTCGAAAATTGCTAATATAACTAGTAGTTGCTTTATTGATCATAAAGTGACTGAATGTAAAATACCACCAGTGCGATTTTTAATTAATAACATAGATGCATGTAACTAAATACCTATTTCTTTATTACCCACAAGGGGCTAAACACAGAGGGGACAAACAAGGACAGACATAGGTATTAAGTCGATTACATCGACCCCAGTGCGTAACTGGTACTTAATTTATCGACCCCGAAAGGATGAAAGGCAAAGTCGACCTCGGCGGAATTTGAACTCGGAATGTAACGGCAGACGAAATACGGCTACGCATTTTGCCCATCGTGCTAACGTTTCTGCCAGCTCGCCGCCTTATGTAACTAAATACCATCAGGCATCTCGATGTTTGCTCTCTCGTTTCATTCTTTATAGTGCATTGCTCTTTAAGATGTATTCTGATGTTAAAAAGACTTTAACAATTTGAACTCAAAACGTAACGGCAGACGACGAAACACCTGTTTCTTTATTACCCACAAGGGGCTAAACATAGAGGGGACAAACAGGATAGACAAACGATTAACTGGTACTTATTTAATCGACCTCGAAAGGATAAAAGACAAAGTCGACCTCGGCGGGATTTGAACTCAGAACGTAGAGGCAGACGAAATACGGCTACGCATTTCGCCCGGCGATCTAACGCTTCTACCAGCTCGCTGCCCTAACATAAACATATATATAACGAGTGAGAGGAGGAGAAATATTTGGGAGAGAGAGGGAGGCATGTATATGTATGTTCATTCGTGCATGTTTCTGCGATGATGACGTCCTCATTCAACCAAAAGTCCATAAGGCAATAAAATTTCACATAACCCTGGCATATGCAAATGAAATCTTATACACACGCAAATACACATTTACACACTCATACACGCACGCACGCGCATTGCATTTATGTTATATACGTGTTTATGTGTTAGAGGGGGTGGCATCTCTATTCTATTTCATCGATTATATATTGTAACATCTCGAAGTGTTTACTACATTACTACGTAAAATATGTCATTCAAATTTAGTAAACGGAATTTGGATTTAGACTGGTCGGCCAAATTCGGTTTTGAATTTTTATTAAGAATTGCTTTTGCAATGACGGTCGATCTGTACTTTTCGTTCTGTAAGAGAAATATTTCAGTAGCAGGCAAAGCAGTAACGAAAAAGACCACGATTCCGTTGCCAAAACACACGGCTCTGCCTTCTTAAAAACAGCTTTTTTGATAAATGTGCTTACCATCGAACTGTTGCTACCAAAGAAATTACACATTTTGCTATCTTCAGTAGAAACCCCGTCCATACCAACACGTCTATTTAATCCCTGCTTACTACATCTAAAACAAAGCCATGCTTTCAAAATTTATTAGGAAACAGATAAATGAAATAAATAATAGGACCAATAGATATCGAATAATATAGAAAAGGGGATATCGCTTAGAAATTGATGAATGTACGGTTACTGATGTCTATTGCTTTGAAAAATAATCTTTATTATTCAATTCAAGCTAAACAGATTTATCGGAAAATATGATAAAACATTAATGGAGGAATTCATATAATATCGCACACAAAATAGGCAGGTAAACATAAAATGCTTTATGATTTGTAAAACGTTAGTCATATATATCACTGAAAGTCGAGTATATAAAAACTATAATTTCCAGAAAAGAAATCACCTCACGGAACAACTTAACACAGAAAAGTCTCCGAACATTAAACATTGACAAACATTTAGTGCCTTCTTCATGATGGATTTCGTTTTTATTCTATCTTCCAAGTCTAAAGAACATTTTCTTTGTCTATCATTCTTAATATAAATAAATATAAATAGTTCTTTTAAAAAAAATAAGATAGAAATATTGGTCACCTCCTTCTGCGCGATTATTATTCCGATTTGAAAGTACGGATCAAATCAAAAGAATATTTTATTAACAGATATCAAAAATGTCAACTTAATGCATTTTTGAAGAGGGAAATAATGAAATAAACGAAAAACTATGAAGCGGAATTTCATTTTTTTAAAAAATCACTTGTCAAATTGAAAGCTTTCGAACTGTCAAAATGTAGTTATCAATGGCGGCCAATCTTTATACAATTTATATCATCGTTTTTGTTTTTCAGCTTATTTTAGTTTGTTATTTTTTCCTTCTAACACCGGAAATCAATGTCGTTTATCTTCTCCTAAAGAAATTTAAATATTGATTTTTATTATTATTATCATTACTGTATTTTTTATTTTGTTTTTCCAACGCCATTAGACCAGTTTTCATTCGTTGAGACGTGATAAAATGTGGGCTTACACTTTGCTGGTGAGATATTGGTACAATTTTACTGTTTATGTCAAATATAAGAGGCACAAACCAACTACTACGTGTTGGAAATTTCAACTGTACACTAAATAAATTTTTGCCCGTTATGTGACCGGATCGACTTAGAAAAATTTGAATACAAGTTACATCGAATATTTGAGGCTACTTTATTATTAGTATATTACTTACG
>NC_043008.1:41538796-41546296 GCF_006345805.1 Octopus sinensis
GTCGAGATATATGACTTCCACATTTGAGTGGTTGAGCAGTTGTTTCAGCACCCAGTCATAGTGCTGCAGGAGCTGAGTTAAGCAGCTTCTTCCTGGTCGGAAACCATGTTGGGTGTCAGGCAGCAAGTCATTTTCTTCAAGGATGGTGATTAGTTTCCTTCTGACTATTCGTTCCATGACCTTGCTGATGTGTGAGGTAAGAGAGATAGGTCTGTAGTTCTTGGCCTCCGCTCTGCTACCTCCTTTATGAATAGGGCATATTTTACCTTCCTTCAGTTTTCTTGGAAGTTTGCCAGCTGCAAGGAAGCTCTGAAAGAGGAACTGCAGTGGTCTTGCTAAGACTCTCTTACATACTTTTAGGAGGATTGCCGGGAATCCATCGGGGCCAATAGCTGAGTCTATTTTCATTTCATCTATAGCCTTTATTACATCGTCTTCCTTTATATCGATGTAATTTATCGTCGCCGCCTCTGATTCTATATCTGCAGTGGTAAAGAAATCAGTTGGATTGCTGATTTGGAAATGCCCAAGGGGTGGAGTGAAAACACTCTTGAATTGTTCATTCAGTATTTCACTTACCCTCATCGGTTTTCCTGTGAGTGTGCCATCCTTTTCAAGGAGTGGCCCTATCCTACAGTGCACCGTAGCTGTTTCTTTGGCATACCTGTAGAAAGCTCTGGGGTTAGTCTTTATGTTGTCTATAGCCCAGGCTTCTTTGTCTGCTCTTTCCTTCTCATGGGAGAGTTGCAGACAATTTTCAATTTCCAACAGTTTTATTTTCAGGCGGGACTTTTCACTGCTTTTAATTTGTTTGTTTAGGCGATTTGAAATTTTTGTACGCCGTCTCATTAAAATTTTCCTCTCTCTGGGGATTTTGTTCTTGTGTACAGTGGCCTTTCTCTCTGGGACACATTTGTAGCATATGGCTTGCATTACAGACATGAATTGTTGAAGTATCATGTCGATGTCCGGCGAGGAGAGACATTCAAGCCAGTTTTGTTTGAGGATCTCTTTCTCAATTTGTTTCCAGTTTGCCTTATTGAAGTTCAAGCTGGAAAGATTCTGAGGGTTTCTTGTAGGCTGCATGTCCATGCTCTCTTTTGGCCCGTACATGGTCAGCTCTACCATGTTGTGATCCGAGAGTAGTGTCGGTGTCACTTTCACATTATGGATGAGATCCATATTATTTGTGAAGCAGAGATCCAGTGTGTTACCTGCTCTGGTTGGTTGGAGTATTACTTGCTCCATGTACAGGGTGTTGGTGAGGTTCAGGAGGGACCTCGCCTGTCCTCGTTCACATCTTGTCATTCCTGGGAGAGAAAGGCCCTCGGGCCATCTGACATTGGGTAGATTGAAGTCTCCCATGAGAAGTGCACTTATGTGTTGTTCTAATGTGGTTAGAACTTCTATTTTTAAAAGGCAGTCCTCAAACTTGCCCATATGACTTGGGGCATCTGGAGGGCGATATGTGGCACACACAACTACATCAAGTACAATTATGTGTACAATTAGTGTGTCACACACCGAGTTTGAGTATGACAAAAGGACCTGGGGTGTGAGGTCCCCACGGATGTACATAGCAACTCCTCCATGACTTCTTTCTTTCCTGTCGGTCCGTAGTACAACATACTGTGGTATGTGTAATTCCGCATCTGCTATGTCCGGTTTCAGGTGCGTTTCTGTGAGTGCTATGCATTAAGGCTTGATTGCATATATATATTCTGAAAATGATTAAGCTAAAGATCTTGTTTGTTCTATATAATGTTTGATCCAAACATTACATTTAAATAATAATAATAATAATAATAATAATAATAATAATAATAATAATAATAATTGTGTACAGTTCTCAGGTGCACTACAACTCATCTAAAGTGTATATATAATCAGGTGTAGTTTCGGCGGATTTCGGAAAGCATGAGGGCCTTAAAAGATGCAGTGTCATGGCAGTCAACAACTGACGCAGGCAGTTTATTCCATGCTTCAGCAACTCTGAGCGTGAAAAAATGTTTCCGAAAGTCATGGGAGCTGTATTGTTTTCTGACTTTGTAGGCATGTCCACGTGTGTTAGACACATGGAGATCAAAAAGGTGTTCAGTGTTGTTGTTGGTGAGGTGGTTGATAACTTTGTGGGTGTTTACCAAGCTTCAGTGAATCCATGCCCAGGGAAACAAGGCGCTCAGAATATGGTAGGTGTCTGATGGAGGGTATGCGTTTGGTTGCACGTCTCTGGACAGATTCCAGGAGGTCAATGTTCTGTGCAAGATAGGGGTTCCAAACTGATGATGCGAATTCCAAGTGTGGTCGTACCATAGCTGTATACAGTTTTAAATAGATGGCTGGAGAGCGGCTAACAAAAGACCTGCTGAGTGATGCCAAGACACCCTCGGCCTTCCTGACAATCTTAGAGAACATAAATTAAAATTGTTGATGATCAGTTGAAATGATTTTTTTTTTTTTCGAGTTTGAAGAGAAATCCTGATTGAAGCTGATGAGCTATGATCTTTGTTTCACGTTTCTATTATACTGAGGTATAGATTTTAACTATATTAGTGATTTTCGAGCATACGTTAACGCTGGAAATGAAATTTTTACAGATTATAGTTGTCTACATACGCACATATATATACACACACACACACACACGCACACACACACACACACGCACACACAAAGGCACAAACACTAACCTACGCACACACATATTTATGCACCTATGTAATTTTATCCCACTCACCCTCACTCCGACTCTCTCCTCTTTCAGTATGTTTTACAAATACGTCAAATAAAAATATCAAAAGTAGGAATCTCTCTGATGCTGATATTAATTTAATTAACAAAAAGACGATGCTTAACGCCATGCTGTTAAGATTAATAGATATAATTAACTTTCAAGAAAGCAAGTCACGTCTAAAACTAGCAGATAATGCGATATTTCATTACAAAACCTACAATGAAGTCTCACATATTTCTCTGTCAAACGCAATTTCAATATCATTGTCTATCTTTACATTTCATTCTTTTCTCCGCCCTTCGTAATATTAATGTAGCGATTCCTTTGGTTTTGTGTATAGGCACTCATATATGACAAGCGGCAGCTTATTTCATTTTACGCGACCTTGTGTTCCAAAAGCTGCAAACACTGGCACATAGACAGACACACATAGATGTACATACATACGTATATCTATATATATATTTGTACATATATATATATATTTGTACATATATATATATATATATATATATATATATATATATATATATAATATATATATATATATGTGTGTGTGTGAGTGTGTGAGAGAGAGAGAGAGAGAGAGGAGAGAGAGAGAGAGAGAGAGAGAGAGAGCTACGGTTTGTGGGTTCGATTTAACCTGAGGTTAGCTCATCATTTTTCGGTCATTTGTTTATATTTAAAAATTGTCGCTTTAAAATTGGAGACTAAATATCATTATGGTATATATTATATGCAGTTATTATTGTACAGTTATTATACTATGAGCTTTCCATAGTAGTTTCTCTCCGTAACTCGCAAAGCCTTTCGGGTTTGTTTATAGAAATATTATTTACGTATGTAGTATTCAGACAGTTTAAGAATATATTAACTAAATTTTACTGAAATTAATGGGTGAGCGTTTGGCTAATCAGATTCGTATGAGGTTTGCTCATCATTTTTCTGTCATTTGTTTATATTTAAAAATTGGCGCTTTAAAATCAAAGATGAAAAAATCATTATGATATATAGTATATACAGTTATTGTACAGTATATATATATATATATATATATATATATTATATATATATATATATGCAATCCATAAATAAGGGCAAACGAAAAATTTCTAATGCCAAATATACCGAAAAATTGGACATATTGTCCATTAACCATATAATTTTTTCACAATACGCACGCTACTCGAAAAAAGGTCGACAGAAATTTCTAAAAATTCCATTATTACCATAACGGACCGATTTCAGGGTTAGCTTATAACAGCCCTCCCTTCGTCAGTGATACATATTTTAATATGCTGGCCATTGATAGAATTTTTTTGGAAAAGAATTTTATTCGAAAGAAATTTTATCCTACATTAGATATAAATTTAAGCGTTCACTTCCGGACTCTTTCACTCTGTGAGAGCATCAGTTCAAATCGCACGTGTCTCGAATGGGCTGGAGTATTTCTATTTTGGATGTATTTGGGGTACTTAATTGTGCTCATGACTTAGTGTTTGCTTCTTCCATGGGTATGAGTAAGTATCTCATTTATTTCTGTTGCCACATGTATCACTGACGAAGGGAGAGCTGTTATAAGCTAACCCTGAAATCGGTCCGATATGGTAATAATGGAAATTTTTAGAAATTTCTGTCGACCTTTTTTCGAGTAGCGTGCGTATGGTGAAAAAATTATATGGTTAATAGAAAATATGTCCAATTTTTCGGCATATTTGGCATTGGAAATTTTTTCGTTGGACCTTAATTATGAATTGTTTATATATATATATTATATATATATATATATATATATATATATATATATATATATGTGTGTGTGTGTGTGTGTGTGTGTGTGTCCTTATATAACATTTGCAAGGGATGTCATCACTCACATCTCTAGCCTTACGTGATATTCTCAGGCGTTGAATTCTGGATTTTATCCGTCCTCATTGTAGGACAATCACCAGCTAGTCACGAAAGATATATACTATGTATTCTTTTAGCGAGACAGTGTGAGACAACCACAGAGAACGGATAACATCCAGAAATCTAGGTCTGTGAGGAGTATCACGTAAGGCTAGAGATGGGAGCGATGACCTCCCTTGCGAATGCTGTACGGACACAAACTGTGTGTCGATAATCAGCTGGAAAAGATTTTTTACTGGGGCTAAAACAATAATAATATCGTCCTTTACAGGACTGCCACTTTATGTTGGCATATAAACATTGATATATATATATATATATATGTGTGTGTGTGTGTGTGTTGTGTGTGTGTGTGTGTATGTGTGTGTGTAGATGTATGTATGAAGGAATATATATGTGCATGTATACATATATATTTATTCTTTTATTCTTTTACTTGATCTTTAGTCGAACAAATCGACACCGGGATTTATTTTTGTCAATCAATACTTATTCTATCGAGTACTCGTGCCAAACCGCTAAGTTACGAAGACGTAAACACACAAATATCGGTTGTCAAGCGATGGTGGGGGATAAACACAGACACACAGTCACACACACGCATATATATATGGTGCGATAAATAAATTGTCGTCTAAGTTATGCAAAATTTTGAAATGACACTGACATCTTATTTTAACAGACATATCTACAAATATTACAGAAAAAATATACTAAAGAGTAAATGTTTTCAATAAAATCATTTGCTTCAACCAAGGCCTCCAAAGGAATTTGGAATCTCCTGCAACTCTTCTGGATGGTCTCCTTGTTTAAGTTTGTGAATGCTTACTTTCGTTTCTGGTGTTACAAGGAGTTCTGTTGGTCTCACGCTCAACTCCGCTCCACATATAATGATCAAGTCGGTCACAGTCTGGGGAGTTAGGTTGCCAGATAATAGGGGAAATTGTCTAACAGCCATGACTGGGTTCTTCTGTTTGTGTGGCATGGTGCAGAGTCCTGTTGCCAGACACAGGGTCTTCCAGCAACCACCTTCTAGACAGAGGACGACACTATCTCCTCCAGGCACTTAATGTAGGCCTCTGTGTTGAGTGTGAGGCCGTGTGGGAAAATGAATGGAGGCATAACACCACCATCACTAGTGATCATTCTAAACACCATGATCTTGACTGGATGTTTGATGTTTATCACTCGCGGTACATGTCCTCAGATTGAACTGTCCTCAGATTGACACCCGAACCCTCTGAAATATTCGTAGTGGAGCTTTCTGTGTGAATGTCAATCTGTACAGTATGCCGTTTCCAAATGTATGGCAAAGGGAACTGCATCATGCTGCAGTTTTTCTAACAGACGGTGCCCTACTGACCCTACTATATTGTGTAATCAACAAAATCAAAAACAAAGCAAATTAAAAATATAAAATGGCAACAGTATACCCATCGTACACTATATATATATGTGTGAGGGCGCGTGGCTTAGTGGTTAGGGCATTCGGCTCATGATCGTAAGGTTGTGAGTTCGATTCCCGGCGACGCGTTGTGTCCTTGAGCAAGACACTTTATTTCACGTTGCTCCAGTCCACTCAGCTGGCAAAAATGAGTTGTACTTGTATTTCAAAGGGTCAGCCTTGTCACTCTCTGTGTCACGCTGATTATCCCCGAGAACTACGTTAAGGGTACACGTGTCTGTGGAATGCTCAGCCATTTGCACGTTAATTTCACGAGCAAGCTGTTCCGTTGATCGTATCAGCTGGGACCCTCGTCGTCGTAACCGGCGGAGTCAAGAGAGAGAGATATATATATGTATATATATATATATATATATATATATATATTTTTTTTTTCTCAATAAGTGACCTCGTGATTACCGCTGGAGTTTTTTTTCCTCTGTCTTCCCTTCTCAGGACCTTTCCTTCTCCTATGTTTCCGACGAAGAGCTCCGCTCGAAACGTTACACCCTCCTTCTTCCCTTCTTTCCTGAGCGTCCAATAATACTTTATTTGTTCCACGTCCTCGCGTTGTTGTTTTTTTTGTTGTTTTTTTTGTGTTTTCTTGTTTGGATTAACTATATATATATATATATATATATACACTCACGCGCCAGGTTTCTTTTTAGTTTCCATCTACCAAATCAACTCACAAGCCTTTGATCGGTCCGCGGCTATGCTAGAAGACATTTGCCCAAGGTGCCATGCAGTGGGGATGAACCTAGGACCATATGCTTAGGAAGACACACATGCATCTATATACATATATACGTATTTATATATACAAAGTGAGAGAGAGATGGGGAGAGATAAATAGATAGATAAATAAAAAGATGGTGTCCGCCGATTATATAAATAAATAAACTATGAAAATTGAATATAGACAGCTTGGATATCAATTAAAAAGACCAACGCGGTTGGGATGCTGGTGTTAATTGGTCTTCATAAGTGGAGTGGCTTCAGGTTAAAGAGTCTGAGCTATATCTTAAAGATGATTTAATTGGGGGTGTGGATAGTAGTTATGATGATAGCAATCATGACGATGATGATGATGATGATTATGATGACGACGGCGACAACGATAAAGGTCATGGAGTAAGTTTAACATGGGAAAACACTAAAATATTGCTCCGAAAATTACATGGAGAAAAGACAAGAAATGTAAGCACAAAAAAAATTATTATAACAAAATTTATTCTTAATTGCGGCACATATATGATGTATTAATACAAATTTTAACAATATCCTACATTCTAAGCAGAGATACAAGTATCAACACTGCCTAGTTAGGTAAAAAAAAAAACTATATGCCACAGGCTAAGTGGTCGAAAAGAAGAAGTGGCTACATCTTCAGACCCACCCAGTATGGAGT
>NC_043008.1:41551296-41553796 GCF_006345805.1 Octopus sinensis
GTATGCGTGTGTGTGTGTGAGAGAGAGAGGGGGCAAAGGAGAAAGAGAAAGATGAAGAGAGAGGGAGAAAGAAGGAGAGAGAGAGCAGAGGAGAACGAGGAAGTGAGAGGGAGAGAGAGCAGAGGAGAAAGAGGAATAGAGACGGAGAAAGAGGGAGAGAGAGAATGTGTGATAGTGTGGGCATGTATTTTGTGTGTGCCTGTGTAATGAATGTCTTTATCAGATGTTTTTATTGTGAGCATGCGCGTGTGTGTATGTGAGTGTGTAAGTGTGCTCGCGCACGTATTGTGTACATGTGTCCCTGTTAAAACATGCCTATGTTAAGATTTAGGGTTATCCAAATTCCTTGTTTTTTTGTGTGGTTGGTGCTTGGGAAGCAGAAACCAAGGTGCTACAGTACGTGCTGTTACAGTGGTTGGAACTATTACTACTGCTGCTTCTACTATTACTACTACTCCTGCAACAACAACAACAACTACTACTTCTACTACTACTACTACAACTACTATTGCTATGTTTGAAATAGTCATGGTTTGATAATTGATTAATTTCGTTGCATTAATCAGTCATTAACTTTCTAAAATATTCAGCGGGTTTCTTCCGTCATGAATGTTTGCTTTGTGTGAAGGTTTCAATATTTTTCCAACCATCACCTATATTGTTATTATTATTATTATTATTATTATTATTATTATTATTATTATTATTATTATTATTATTATTATTATTATTATTATTATTATTATTATTATTATTATCATTATTATTATTATTATTATTATTATTATTATTATAACTTTCTCTTTTTTTTTGGCAGATTTATCACCACAAGCAAGGAACATTATACTGCGTTTGCCCTTTTTTTTAAGATCAAATTAATCCAACGACAAAATAGGTTTTGCTTTAGTAAAGCTCTAAGTGTTAGGAAAACAACACAATCAATGCTATGTATGTTGCTACCAATATTCTGAGGCGACCAGCTGGCAGACTCGTTACAAGGCTGGGTAAAATATCTTGCAGCCTTCTGTCTGTCTTGTCCTTCTGGGTTCAAATTCTGCCGAGGTCGACTTTGCCTTTCGTCTTCAGGGTCGATAGAATAAGTACCGGTTGAGTACTGGGGTCGATGTAATCGATTTATGCCATTGTAGAAATTACTGATCTTGTGCCAAAACATGAGACCAATCTTTGATTCACACTTGATGCTGGTCTTCATAATTTAATTATCACATGCCGATATCAAATGGTACAGCCAAATGATGACACTGAACATGATGGCCTGAATTCGTTAAGACACAGTTCAACATCTGTCTGGCTCAAGAGCTGGACATATGATGAACACGTGGTATGGCCTACTTGATATTGGCCTGATGCACCACACTTTTTCTCAGGTCCACCTAATATCTCTCGACTTGCATTTCATTACCTATAGGGTTTCGCCTCCATCCCACTTAAGCACAGTGCCAAACATCAGGCCTGTGAAATTACCTCGCTTCCTATGATCAAGTCTGGTAACTCTCATTTATAGCTATTCATAGGGAACATAAGGTGGTCATTAGTACTATGGGTACTATGAAGGTCATAGGTGCTATGTTTTCTCCCAAACCAAAACATCAAAATATAACAGGAAAAACATTATATAAATGTTTCTGAATAATTAGAATGCAGAGAAACTGCGTTCACTATTACTTCTTATACTGCTAAGAAGAGAAGAAATTCCTTACCTTCTCATACTAAACAAGTAAGGATGTGTGTTTGACCTATAACAAGGTGGAATATACATTTCCTGTGGTCTAGGTCACCGAATGACAATGATTTCATGCCGGCATCACAATCACAAATACGGAAATAAAACATGGCTGCCATTAATTGTATGTATGGCAGAAGTATTTAAGTGTTCGCTCACGGACACAATCTTGCTCAAATCAAATTCTGTCGTCGTTAGAAAAAGAACTGTACATTTACAGTGTCTGTAAAAAGAAACGCTGTGATGGTCTGTTTTGAAACGGCGTTAATCGTACGTCTGCTTTATCAAAGCTATGCTTGAGTTAATATCTACTTTAGGATTTTGGCACACGGCCAACAGCTTTAGTGAGAGAGATAGCCTATCATATGAATCCCATGCGAGAACGGAGCATCATTTTACCATGGAAGGATCAAGTCAGCATTTCATTTCAGAACGTTGAGAATTGTAAGAAATCCTGCTATGCAATTCGACCGGCATTCTAACGATTCTTCCTGCTTGCCGCTAAACTACAAAACAACTAGATATTTTAGTAGTTATGTTACATACATAAAGCGAGGTTCACATGCAGCGCCTGTGGTATAAAGCGAAATACGGACTTCTTAGGTTTACCGTTTCTTTCTAACCTCTCTAACGGCAATCTACCACCCAGGTTATCCCAGACGGCATCCTATGTTATTAAATTAATCAACCATGGAAAAAGAAACTGAATATGATTCTAAGTGAGATTTCGTTACCAACATGGAATAGCCTGTGGTT
>NC_043008.1:41558796-41593796 GCF_006345805.1 Octopus sinensis
TATCCAAGTACTTAAGAATCATGACCTAGATGCGGCCCAGTCCTCTTACAGTGTAAAAAATTAAGGGCCCAAATTCAGTCTGAGTGAGGTTTCTTCCCTGAAGACCTGCTTTGAAGGTCTCAAGTATTTCTTACCACGTATTCAGCTATTAGCTAAGCGTTTTATACTATCACATTCTTCTGATCACCGTCTTTTCCATCGTTAAACACACCCTCATACTCTGTCAATATTGTCAAAAGATAACCGGGGTATCTTTTATTTTTGCAATGGAATATCTTGAAATGGAATATCTTGTTGTTTTTTTTTTGACTGGCCAAGGATCTATTTCACATTTTGGTCTTCCTTATAAATAATAATAATAATCATAATGAAATCCAGTCGCTATTTGGTACGAATAATGGTAATAGAAATCTAATCATCATATACTTATTCATAATTATGTATGGAAATAAGCAAATTTTCTTTTTAATTAATCAGAATGCCTGATTGAGACTAACTTTAAAATTATAAATTTAGTGCGAAAAAGGGTTCAATGGTTCGTTCAACATTAGGAACAAAGCCTGAAATTTTATTTTATTGTGGAGCTTCTTGTTTACATCGCTCCCTTTCTTCCCAGTGTTCAACTGGTTCGTATATTTATCGACCCCGAAAGGATGAAAGGCAGAGTCGACCTCGGCTGAATATGAACTCGGAATGTAAGCCGAAAGAAATTCCACTAAGCATTTTGTCCGATATGCTAACGATTCTTCCAACTCGCCGCCTCAAATTACTTCAATAATGAAAATAGTTCTGTATTACATGTACACACACACACACGAACATACATATATATATATATATATAATATATATATATATAGGCGCAGGAGCGGTTGTGTGATAAAAAGCTTGCTTCCCAACCACATGGTTCTGGTTCAGCCCTACTGTTTAGCACTTTGGGTATGTGTCTTCTACTATAGCCTTGGGCCAATCAAGCCTCGTGAGTGGGTTTGGTAGTCGGACACTGAAAGAATCCCGTGGTATATATATATGTATATGTATCTGTGTGTCAGTGTGTTTACATCCCTGTGACATAGCGGTTCGGCATAAGAGCCCGATAGTATAAGGTTCTCCTAAAAGATATATATATATAAATTTATATATATATATGACTGTGTTCTCTCTCTCTCTCTCTCTCTCTCTCTCCTCTCTCTCTCTCTCTCTCTCTCTCTCTCTAAATATATATATATATATATATGTGTGTGGAACACAGACATGCACGCACCCACATGCATGCGCACACATACTACACGCAAATCCATAGTCATGTATACATTCATGTGGGTGTGTTCCTCAGTGTATCTTGTGCCGTGGAGGAAACGCCGTGGAAAGTTATTCTTTGAACGGCAATCGCCGCACGAAACTCAGTTAAGAACACCACTTCTTTAAATTAACGACATAAACGTAATTTCAAAATGATAATAATTGTTCATTCTTGTGTATTAGGAATATCTGCTTAAGGATTATCTGTGTTATGATCACATGAGTAGATTTATTTCCAAATAATTAATTCAATAATCGGAAGATCTGTGGGAAATATTAAGGAAATAATTAGCAAATCTTTCTGTGATTTAATATGGATTCCTGAAAAGAATCTAATGAATTAATTAGGATTCGTTAGTTTCATATCTTGCCTATCGTTTAACTTCCGGTATATTTCCTAGATGTCGTCACATGCGACCGGCTATATTGTTATACAAGAAATTACGTTCGGTAGCAGTCACCCAATACCCCCCTCTGATGCGTGTGTGCAACCACGCGAATGCTGTACTGCACGGAATATTCTATTTATACTGCTTGGCGATACGGCTGCCTACCTTTCTATGAACGGATCCCGCACTGCAAAAGCAATGCATTATAAACGCATGATAACCATGATACATATAAATACATTCATATATATACAT
The DNA here is from genome assembly GCF_006345805.1 of Octopus sinensis. NCBI lineage: Eukaryota > Metazoa > Mollusca > Cephalopoda > Octopoda > Octopodidae > Octopus > Octopus sinensis. The sequence goes on from NC_043008.1 coordinate 41,560,742, forward strand.
ACGTATATATATACACGTGTGCGTGCGTGTGTATCTGGGAATGTATCACATATATTTTTCTGTGTGTGTGTGTGCACACACATTTTTATGTGTCTATATATGAATACACACACACAGAGATATATGTATATATCTGTATGTGTGTCTGTGAGTGGAAAATGACAGATAGATAAATGAGCCGGTTTCATGAGTTTTGATCTACGGCTGACTAGAAATTTTGTGTCTTCAGAACTTTGGCTGGACAGGGAAATTTGACGATAAGAAGAAAACAACATACGCAAACATAAATATTTTTCTCAAAAATATATTCAAGGAATGTAAGGCAAGAATTATCTCGCAAAAATTATCAGCTGAAAGGCAGAAGAATAAAGGTTAATAAACACAGGAAAAAAGTACGTGTGATATATCAAAGTACATGATACTAAGGAATAAAATACATCTGATATTTCAACTCTTTACACGCTAAAGATGGTTAAATGGTAAAGACATCACCTTCGGTCATGGGATTATATCCGGAAAGTTACCTCTTTCTTTATTACCCACAAGGGGCTACACACAGAGAGGACAAACAAGGACAGACAGAGGGATTAAGTCGATTATATCGAGGCCTGTGCGTAACTGGTACTTATTTAATCGACCCCGAAAGGATGAAAGGCAAAGTCGACCTCGGCGGAATTTGAACCCAGAACGTAGTGGCAGGTGAAATACAGCTAAGCATTTCGTCCGGCGTGCTAACGATTCTGCCAGCTCGCCGTAGCACAAGTCCGGGTAAGTTTGTTTATGGAAGACAAGCAGAAGACTAGCCTCCCCTCCCCATTGATATTGTCCAAAGAAAAATGAAAAGCCGATAAAGTTTGACACCAGTGACGTCGCAACTCGTTTCTACAGCTGAGTGAGCCGGAGCAAAAGGAAATAAAGTGTCTCGCTCAAGAACACAAGAAAGATTCCGGTCCAGAAATCGAACTCGCTACCTCGTGATTGTAAGCCTAACGCTCTTACCACTGAGCTATGCGACTTCAATATGCTAACGAAGACACGTGTTAAATCGAATACCACAACGATTACTCTTACTCTCTTTTTACTCTTTTACTTGTTTCAGTCATTTGACTGCGGCCATGCTGGAGCACCGCCTTTAATCGAGCAACTCGACCCCGGGACTTATTCTTTTGTAAGCCCAGTACTTATTCTATCGGTCTCTTTTGCCGAACCGCTAAGTAACGGGGACATAAACACACCAGCATCGGTTGTCAAGCAATGCTAGGGGGACAAACACATACACACACACACACACAACACACGCATATATATATATATACATATATACGACAGGCTTCTTTCAGTTTCCGTCTACCAAATCCACTCACAAGGCATTGGTCGGCCCGGGGCTATAGTAGAAGACACTTACCCAAGGTGCCACGCAGTGGGACTGAACCCGGAACCATGTAGCTGGTAGACAAGCTACTTACCACACAGCCACTCCTGCGCCCTATAGCCACTCCTGCGCCCTATGGCTACCGAAGAATCTCACAAGTCATATTGCACACCATTGTTGATTCTTGAGGATTATACGAAAAGTATACAATATCCTTAAAGTTTTTTCAATATAATTTCACAAATAATTTTGCAAATACAAATAAGGACTGCTAGTTGACGGAGATATTTCACGAATATACATCAGAAAATATCTAGTGCCTCAGCAGCCTATTACGGGTAGTTGTAAATACTCTTCATGTCTATTTAAATCTAAATGGAATGAAATAATGAATGGAAATTAACACGAGCACACTTCAAAAGCAGGATGAGATCTATCGACGATTGGCTTATTCTAGTCTCAGACTTAAAAGGAAAATCACTGTCAAAAGTATACGAGGAACTTTGTATGCGTGTGTGTAATTACACACACGCACGCACACACACACACACACACACACACACACACACACACACACACACACACACACCACACACACACACAAATATACATACATATATGTAATACATTTACAGACAGACAGATATATATATATATATATATATATATATATACATACATACACACATGTATATACATAGATAGATAGATACTCCCCCGCAAAGTTTGAAGAGTTCCAATTGACAAAAGGTGTACAGGATAGATAGATAGATAGATAGATAGATAGATAGATAGATAGATAGATAGATAGATAGATAGATAGATAGATAGAATAGACAGATAGACAGACCAACAGACAGACAGACAGACAGACCTATAGATAGATAGATAGATAGATAGATAGATAGATAGATAGATAGATAGATAGATAGAAAGAAGAAAGAAAGAAAGAAAGAAAGAAAGAAAGAAAGAAAGAAAGAAAGAAAGAAAGAAAGAAAGAAAGACAGAAAGATAAGTTGCCGAAAATGATAATTGTAAAAACCAATACTAATTGTTACATAAAATTCATTATCAAAAGTGTAGTTGTGTTACCCCAGTTGAGTTACTTCAATTATTGTATTTTAATTGCATAGATTTAAGTTCATTAGATTTGCATTCAACAATCTGAGGAGAGAATATGGCTGTCGTATAATTAACGGTTGTAACCTTCAGTACGTTGTTTTAAGTGCTGTAATAACATTTCTTGCGAAGTTGTGGATTATCAGAGTTACCATTGGTTCTATTTTTATTTTTTGAGGTTATAGTTATTTATGCCATGTCCTAATATTGCTTCTCTTAACTCGGTGTGTAATTCATATAATGGTAATTTCACTCATGGTTTCTTTATTTATATCGTTGCATCACGAGTATTTCTATACCTTACATTTTTTTTGCTAGATCGTCTCCCTACTCAGTGAAAATCAACAGGATTGTTGGCCACGTTTAGTATTACGGTAACCTTGATCGAACATATGTATGATCAAATAGAATTCGTCCATAGCCATCCATTATATTTTTCTTCAGTATTACAAGTATACAGTGTATCGTATACTGACTTGTATACCTCCAAATGAAGACAACTCAAATATACAAAACGCATACGTAAACACATGCATCAATGCACACATATATCCTCATGTCATCATGTCACACAAATACACATACCTATATATATATGAAAGGGGTACTCCCCCGCAAAGTTGGAAGAGTTCCAATTGACAAAAGACCTACAGGATCAGTTGTATTTGGCGACAGGGTCAAATACAGGAGTGAAGAATTCACGGACGGCTTTGTTACTGAGCCAGAGTTATTGATACCAACTGTCAAGTTTGTAAGAGTCAAAAATGTTGCAGTGGATCAATGACTGTACCAACTGGTGTTACTTAAGGGCGTGAAACTCTGTGAGGTTGTTATGTGGAGGTTGTTATGTCTAAGAATCTGATTTTCACTGTAGGTTTAGCTGTTTCCGATAAGTCTCTGATAAAGCTGATATAATAATCAATAGTTCTGAAAGGTCGGAAGATGTCATGTAAGATTTGCATGCGATTTGAGTAGTGGAAATAAGGCCCCTGTGAACCGACACAATAGTGACAAAATAAGTTGGCGCTTGGAGGTTTGTGTATAGCAGCGAGAAAAATATCAACTTTGTTTAGAGAGGAGGTGTGATTGCCAGAGATTTGACTATACCAGGAAAATAATTGATATTTAATGATATTATATAAGGACCCCTTCGGTCATGAATGACCATGTGATTGTACCTAAAATTGTACCTAGGAGACTAGCAAACGTCAATGCATACCAGCCTCTCCACTCTACGCAAAAGCCGATACAGCTTGACGTCGCAACTCATTTTTACAGATGAGTGAACTGGAGCAAACTTAAAAACAACGTCTTAATATATATATATATATATATATATAATATATATATATATATTATATATATATATATGTGGGAAGTTTACACTACCGCACAGGTACCTGTATTTCATTATAAAATCATTTATTAAATTCGACTGACGTTTGCGCATAATCTGTTATTATTTAGAGAAAATAACATGAGAAAAATTGTTGTCAAAAAATACCTGTTGGGTATCTTAGATTGCATTTCCTTGATGAGACCCTGCCTTTTTTTAATGGCTATTGGTAAATGATATCCATAACAAATAATATACATAGTCTTGCTACCTGGGAAGTAACAATCATTTTCTGGTGTGTGACCCATACTTATCGACTAGAAAGGCGCATTTGATCATGGGTGATATTTCAGATCAAGGGTTTGTTAAAAACTTCACACGCATGAATATTCGCTTACATATACGGGAGGGAAGGGTGCTGAATAGTTCCTGGCTTTGGGTAAAAGAAAAACAGGAGGATCGCTTAATTATGATTTTATTTAACAAATTTCCCTCTCAGATTCACACTCTTATTGCAGCGGTCCTTCAGTTTTTCCCTGTAGAGGAACTCCGAATGCTGGGCCGCCAACCAAGCCTTTCGTGACATATATACAAGCAAATATGCATACAAATACATACATACATACATACATACATACATAAATACATATATACATATATATATAGACATACATACATATATATATAGAGACATACATACATACATATATATATAGACTTACGTACATACATACATACATATATACCTATATAAATAAATATATATATAAACATTAATACATACATACATATATATATGTGTGTGTGTGTGTGTGTATGTATGTATGTATGGATGTATGTATACAGTCTGATGGATTTTATCTTGATTGTCTAATATTTCTGGATTTAATAATCAAGATGAAGCCCACGACAATGGATTTGAGTTTTCTCATCGAATGTACTTTTCCGTTATATTTCATTCGCTTGTTCGTCATTTATACTAACATTATTGCATTCTCGTTTTTTACCTTCATTCTCACTTGTCTTTTATGTACTTAAATAAGTAACACACCAACTACTAGCGTAAATAATAGCTTCTTGCATAAAAATGATAGAAATGTCTCAATATCCTGTGTATCGATGAGATGAATCGTTTCTTCCGACTATCCACACTCACATAATGGCCACTAGGAAGATTACTACCGTCGGTGTAGCACTGGCTGTTGGTGTTTTGTTCATTGTTCTCCACTATGATTGTGTTGTGGTTGATGAGGTAGTGCAAACTGCTAGCTCCTGGAAACAAACAGTCTTTTACATCTCTGTATTTGACTCCCAAAGTCCTGATGTCTCCGCCGCCATCTCTGGCGTATCCCGTTATGAGTCTTGGTAGTTTCGTTGTGGACAACGTTGCTATTGGTGATGACGGTAAGGACGGATGTGATGATGGTGATAATGATAACGAGGGTGTCTTTGCTGTTGTTGTTTTTATTGTTGGTGTTGGTGTTGGTGGTGGTGGTGGTGGTGGTGGTGGTGGTAGTGGTGTCGGTGGTGGTGTTCGTGTTCGTGTTCGTGTTCGTGTTGGTGTTCGTGTTGGCTCTGATGGCGATTCTGTTGCTGTTGCTGTTGTTGTTGCTGTGTCTGAAATTGTCACCGATGGTGACAGGGAAGACGAAACTGATGTTGATGATGACGATGACGAAGGTGATAGTGACGATGACAATGAGGAGCAAGAGAGGAATGGTGACTGCCATGTTGCGGACGAGGATGACGATGATGATGATGATGATGATGATGATGATGAAGACGACGATGAAATCGACGACAACGACGACGACGATGACGACGATGACGATGACGATGACGACGACGACGACGGTACTGAAGGTGGTAACAGAGATATTGATGACGATAAAGTTGAGGAAGAGGAGGAATGAAAGGTAGAACAAGAGGAGGAGGAGGAGGAGGAGGAAAGGAAAGACGAAGAGGAATAGGAAGAGGAAAGACGACCAATGGGATGATTTCCGAAACCGTTGTGGAAATTTCTCTTACAATGCTTCGACCCATTAGTTTCCTGATAACTCGAACGATGCGTTAAGAATTCCATCATGCTTACAAATACATAGACACAGCATACTCTGGTAAATCTGTATAAAGTTGAAATGATTCAGTAATATTAGATTCCTTTTCATTCGGTACGGTTCCATTTACCACCAGTTTTTTTTGTCTTTCTACCGATTATACGTTTAAAATAATACGATTTAACACCATTTTTTTCATTATTTTTTTTTTTTAGTATCTTGCTTTCCGAATGTTCAAGATTTGTACAAGGCGGTTTGGAAATTATGAAGATATATATATATATAATTATGTATTAATAATAGTTAAGAATATGTCAACATTTCTCCGTTGCAATGTAAACAGGAGAAGATATGCAGACGCTCAGTAGAAAGAAATCGAGACGAAAAGAATGAAATCACTGCAGACGGCGTTCAGTTCATATGAACTTCAGTTAAGTGACAAACGTTTGAATCGCAAAGCCAGAGATCACATTTTTTTTTTTTATCAAGACTTTTCCTTCGCATTCTTTTGTAAGGTATGTATGTGTATTTGTATCAAAGTATTTAAATGAATGCACACACACACACACACACGCAAACACACACACACAAACACACACACACACACACGTGCACACATACACACACACACATATACGCGTGGCTGTGTGGTATGAAGCTTGCTTCCCAACCACATGGTTCCAGGTTCAGTCTCACTGCGCGGCACCTCGGGCAAGTGTCTTCTACTATAGTCTCGGGCCGATCAAAGTCTTGTGAGTGGATTTGGTAGACGGAAACTGAAAGAAGCCCGTCGTATATAGATAGATAGATAGATAGATAGATAGATAGATAGATAGATAGTAGATAGATAGATAGATAGGTAGGTAAGCAGATAGCTAGCTAGCCAGATAGATAGATAGATAGATAGATAGATAGATAGATAGATAGATAGATAGATAGATAGATAGATAGATATGTTTCTTTATTAGCCACACAGGGCTGCACACAGATAGAACAAATTACAAGATAGAACAAATTACAATTTGAAGGTTTAAAAAAAAATTTTTTTTTAAATAAAAAAATAAATAAAAAAATAAAAAAAAAATTTTTTTTTAATAATAAAATAACAAATAAAATAAAATAAAAAAGGGGGGTCGATCAAAAGGGATCGTAAAAGGAGAGAAAGAGGACAAAAAAAGGGGGGGTTAAAAAATAAATAGATAGGTAGATAGTTAGATAGATATATGCTTGTGTGTCTGTAATTGTCCCCTCACCAACCCCTGACAACAGATGTTGGTGTGTTTTCCTCCTCGTAACTCGGGGAAAGAAGCCGATAAAATAAATAATTGTTCGACTAAAGGTGGTGCTCCAGCATGGCCGCAGTCAAATGACTGAAACATCTAAAAGAATAAAAGAATACATATTAGATAATAAGCATTGTTATTTCTTCTTGAAGTATAAGTTTGAATGCTGAGTCAACGGAGAGGAGTTCCAACTAGATAATATCTCCAGACCCAGCGGTGGTGCCCCAGCAGGCCGCGGCTTTCGGGCTAAAACATTTTTACGGATTTAAGGAATCACTTTAAATGAACAAGTCTCACATATCCAAGTGTCTAAGAAACCTCATCAGGAGGACAACCATTTGTCATGACCTGGATGCGGTTCGGCCTCCCTTAGCGTGTCTGGAAGTTAAGGGCCGGAATACGTGCCGGAGGAGAGTTGTCTTTTCTCTGGGGAGCTTCTGCTGTGCAGCTTACAAAAACGCACGTAACATTCATCTTTTACATGTTTGAGTCATTTGATTGCAGCCATCTCATTGGGTCGTTTTTTGGACGAGTTTTGGTCGAGCAAATTGTCTTTAGTATTTTTAAAGCCTGTTAGTATTCTATGGACTTCTTCTCCGAACCGCTAAGTTGACAAATCAATACTGATTGTGAAGCGATGTTGGGAGACAAACACACACCAAGACATACTCACATAAATATATGAATACAGATACACCAACGAATACTTTCAGCTTCCGTCTATGAAATCCACTAACACGGCATTGGTCAGGAATATAATAAAAGACATATTCCCAGAGTACCAAGCACTGGGACTGATCCAGGGCCATGTCGTTGGGAAGCAAGCTTCCTACCACACATCCTATAATATACATACATACGTACATACACACACAACTATCAACTGGCAAACAGTTTTTACAAGATTGGATACATTCTTTTATCAGAATCACCCCAGCTCTAAGTTCGAATCCAGCTGGATCAAGCTAGTTTTTCCTCATTTTGGTGTGACAAATATGCTGGTAATAATTTTGAAAGAATGGGTCTGTTGATTACAGCCCCCCCCCCCCCACCACCACCACAGCACTTCATTTGGACTTCATTTTATTGACCCCGAAATAATGAGTAGCAAGTCTGACTTAGCTTTTGAACTCAGAATTCTTTCCGTTTCCTTAAATCTTCTGTCAAATACCCACCCTAATGATATAGGAATACTGATTTCAAAGTTTGTCACAAGGCCGGCAATTTCAAGTGGTCAACTGGTAATTATTCTAACGACGGCGAAACGATGAAAGCAAAGTTAACCCCGGCGGAATTTGAACTGAGAACGTTAAGATGGACGTAAGGATAAACAGCAAAGTCCACCCCGGCGTAATTTGATCTGAGAACGTCAGGGCGGACGAAATACCGTTGAGCATTTCGCTCGGCGAGCTAACGATTCCACCAGCTCGCTGCCTTATATATATTTCTTTATTGCCCACAGGAGGCTAAACATAGAGGGGATAAACAAGGACAAAGGGATTAAGTTGATTACATCGACTCCAGTGTGTGACTGGTACTTATTTAATCGACCCCTAAAAGATGAAAGGCAAAGTCGACCTCGGCGAAATTTAAATTTAGAACGTAAGGACAGACAAAATACCTATTTCTTTACTACCCACAAGAGGCTAAACACAGAGAGGACAAACAAGGACAGACACACGGATTAGGTTGATTATATCGACCCCGGTGCGTAACTGGAACTTAATTTATCGACCCCGAAAGGATGAAAGGCAAAGTCGACCTCGGTGGAATTTGAATTCAGAACGTAACGGCAGACGAAATACGGCTACGTATTTTGCCTGGCGTGCTAACGTTTCTGCCAGCTCGCTGCCTTACATATATATAAATATCAATAAGTACAAATTGTAGTAATGTAAAAAGCGAACACTATAAACTATAAATACCACTAAACTACTCATATTACTGATCTAATGTGTTATTCATTATCTCTTATGCGTCACCTTCCCATACTATCACCACGTTTTCATTATTCAAAATGAAATGAAACGGAAGCAAATATTGTATTTTTCGTCTCCATTTCCTTGCACATATACAGTTTCTCATACATTTATTTTTGCTGAACCTTTAACAAACACTTCTCATTTTGTTTATAATCTATATAGCTTTGGTATCTACCTCCTATCGTTATCACATTTTTCGTCTGCTTCTTTCCTTTCTGTTATTATTTATGTTTTCTATCTTAGATGAAATCTAAATACAGCTTCATGAGATACAGATAATCATTTATCTTCCTTAGCTACATACTGCATTTACTCTATCACATTTACAAGTATATAGTTTTATTATACTTTGGGGTTTTTTTAAGTTCAAGGTATAGATATTCGGGAAGTATACTGCACCATATTTCCTTGACATCAGGAAGAAAATATTAGATTTACTGCTACACAAATTAACTCTTTTTCCCTCCGTTTTATTTGAAATTTAAGGTGCTGAAAGAGAACAAACACACTTTTAGGTCTAACTTAGCTCAGATTATCAAGTAAATCATATAATATTATTTAGTGTTTAACTTGTTAGATTTTATTTTTATCTTTCTCCTTTCCATCATTTGGGAAGACTATCGATGAAGGCTTTCCTATGGAAGCAATTACATAAGAAGATTCCTCTCTGAGCTACAGTTGATTTATCAATATAATATATATTGTGAAGGTACTTGTTATGAACATAATGGGAGAAAATCATACCTAGAATGTCATGAATAATTTGTGCAAATGTAAAAAATAAGAAAACGGAGTTCTCTTGCATAAAGCACAATTGGACAATGGACTTAACGTTACTATTTGGACTGAAAGAAGCATTACACAACATAACCGGGGGAAAAGGTCTCTTCATGAGTCAATAAGTCGACGTCTTGGTGGTCACCGGAGTTCGCTTGAAACAGCAGCTCAGTATGCCTCCACTCACAACCAACACTCTTAAAATGTAGGCAGACATATTGGATATTGTGGCTCTTGATACACTGTCGCTGAAGCATAAAGTAGGATTTCACATATGCTTAATTGATTAACTTTCTTTATGAGTTAAACAATTATAACAGCATCAAAAGTATCAGCAACAACAACAACAACAATCCTTATCAGGGAAACCATTAAATAGCTGATTGCTAAAGATAATACAATCGAAAATGTTTCTGGTGGAAATTAAGAAGCAGGTTAAATCCGAAATCACTCTATAATTAAGTTCGGACAGAGAGTTTAGTATTGGTACTATGTTTAAAGGGTCAAGCAGTCGGTTACAAAGGAATTGAAAGGCGGCGAGCTGGCAGAAACGTTAGCACGTCGAGCGAAATGCTTAGCGGTATTTCGTCTGCCGTTACGTTCTGAGTTCATATTCCGCCGAGGTCGACTTTACCTTTCATCCTTTCGGGGTCGATAAATTAAGTACCAGTTACGCACTGGGGTCGATGTAATCGACTTAATACCTATGTCTGTCCTTGTTTGTCCCCTCTATGTTTAGCCCCTTGTGGATAATAAAGAAATAGGTTACAAAGGAATTCAATAATGCTACGTCAACATTCTACAACACAATACACACACGCACACATATATATGTATATATATATATAGAGAGAGAGAGACAGACAGACAGACTGACAGACAGAGACAGAGAAATAAGAAAATGGTGATAAATCAATTAATAAGTATATATTAACAGCTGTTTCGATTCGTACTTTAAATATTATAATAGAAATAATTGAATCAAGTAGAATCTTTTTTCTGCCTCTGATGAGATTCTGCTTTTCAAAATGATTTAATTATTATAATTATCTTTAAAGTATGAATCGAAACAGATATTAGCGATTATGCTTATTTTTTGCAGTTAATAAATATACATATTAATTGATTTATCTCCATTTTCTTATTTTTCTTGAATAAATATAAACTCTGGTTTATCGAATTATCTATTATCCATGAATATTATAATTAATATTTACAACAATTACTAGGTAATGAACCAGTAATACATAGTATATTATTATCCCTTAATGAGCCTTATCTGTCTTCTAATTGAACTTTTTATACACACATACACACACACGCACTCACACACACGCACAAACACATACACACAGAGACACTCACATTCACATATATGCTGGAAATAACTGCTAAATCTTTCTTAAATCACAACCAACTACGATGCCTGAAACTAGAATACAATGGATTTAATATATACTATTTTGTACTGAGATGGGATGGTCACGTTTAGATTGCTTTTTTTTCATTATGCATCGACACAATGAAGGCCGATTTAGGACTATGTAAGAAAAACAGGATACCAGCAAACCAATGAATGCGAAAAGATCCGTACAATCAATTACCATGCCATTTATACCTGCCAATTTTTCTTGAAGTCATATCTGGCCATCTTAGAAATAGAATGGATGTAATATAGAACATCAACTATGATTTAGTTATGAGATATTGATCAATAATTGGTTAATAAACACATGAATCTATGTAGCACAGCTATACAGTTAGGTATTTATCAATTATGTTATTAGATTTAAGGTTTTATGTACACGAGAAATACTCAGGTTATTGTTCTTTAGATTTAGAGTTATACTTTCGGATAGAGTATGTTTATCTCTCGGTTTTTCATTCAAATCTTTAAATCGTTTTGCCGAGATTTGTGAGGACATGTACCCGATAGAAAGAAGTGTGGCATAGCAAAGTGTATACCTGGCCTTGAAGATTGAGAATCAGTGGAGAACAAAGCTAAAGATGGTAATTGAGAAATACCAGTATGAAGGATAATGATATTATTACAGATATTGACATTTGTCGTCAAATTTAGAATAAGGAATAATAAGTACTTGGTACAGATGTGACCCACAACAAGTCGATTTGAACATTCAGGAACTGACGAGACCTGATGGTACCAAAGCAATCCTGCAGGTGTAATTCATGGAAGGAGTGGAGAGGTCGCCAATCTACTGAAGTTCCGGGCAGCCCATTTGATACATGCTGTGGTTAAGGTAGTAAGGAGCATATGATATCCTTCTTCAGATCGACTGTTCATATTTTTTATGTGCGCTACACTTTCTGCTTGTCTTTCCATATAGCATTACGTTTTGAAACGATTGCCTAGCCGAGGTCCTCATGAGATAGATAGATAGATAGATAGATAGATAGATAGATAGATAGATAGATAGATAGATAGATAGATAGATAGATAGATAGATAGATATATAGATAGATAGATAAATAGATAGATAGACAGACATATATATATATATATTATATATATATATATATATGTATATATATTCATACACTTATATATATATATATATATATATACACACACACACACTCACACATATATATATATATATATATATATATAATATATATATATATATATATATATATATTATAATTCCACCTGCCTTCGTCTTTTGTTTATTTCCGTAAACCTGCCTTCGTCTTTTGTCTATTTTCATAAAGCTTCCCGTTATATATATATATATATATGTGTGTGTGTGTGTGCGTGTGTGTGTGTGTATTACGATATGTATGTGCGTGTTACGATTCAACGTTTTAGACCACGTTCTCTGTTTACTACAGTGCTTGAAAGAATGTGCTGAGCGTACGACTGCCGCATTGACCATGACAGAGAAAGTTGTCGCGCCGATACCTGTTCAGAGGCCTACGCAAAGTCGCAGAAAGTTTATGGATAGGAGTGTATGTGACGCACACAAGTGTACGAGTGATTCAGATCGATGAAAAATGTCAATATTGACGAACGTTCTGGGAGACCCTCACCGGCAGAAATGAGAAAAACATCGCAGATATGCGTGCAGCTGTGAGGGGAAATCGTAGAATCACCATCCGTGAGTTATCGGAGGGTGTGCAGAATAGTTACGGTTCAATTGAGTCCATTATCACTGAAGATTTGGGTGTGAGACAAGTGGATGCCAAGTTTGTGCCAGAATTGCTTTCAGCTGATCAAAGCAGATCTCGGGTTTCAGCAGCACATGATCTCCTTGATTGTGTCGAGAACGATGAAAGCTTTTTGAAAATACTTATTGATCAGACCACGTATATATATATATATATATCTACATATATGCAGAGTGAGAGAGAAAGGGAGAGAGAGAGAGAGAAATACAGACAAACTGACAGAGAAAGGAAGTTGGATATATTATGTTCGTACATCTACCTCTATCGATCTGTCTTTCTCTCTTTCTCTCCCTTTCTCTCTCTCTCACTCTCTCTAAATATAATATATATATATATATAATATATATATATATATATATATATTATATATATATACATACACAAACACATATATACATATACGTATACGTGTGTGAGTATAGATAGATAGAAAAAAATAGACAGAACTATAGATGTGTGTATTATGCATATATGTATGTGCGCATGTGTGTATGCACAAACAGCACCACATATATCCTGTAACCGTTACTTGAGGTATGTGTCCACTGTGGTCATCACTGGAATAAATAATTAATCTTATTCCTTCATCATAAATGAATCCAGATACATAGTACGCAATATCCACAAAATAGTTGAAACAACATGCCAAATATCCTGTGAATATAATCTAACAATATTTTACAGCTCCTCCAATTTCTAATTTTTGAAACGTATTATTTCTCTCCGTAGAGGTAAGCTGTCGATGTATTCACATTAATAAGTTTCTATTATTTCTGTTGCACCCCAGCATACTAGTTTACTGGAATAATATTTTAATTCAAAAACTAAGTCGGGGTTATTTTATTCTGTTATATTGTGTTTTATCATCTATCAGTTTTTTTAGTCTTATACAACATTATATTCCTTTAGTATTTATAATTCGATTAATATCACACTATTGTCATTTCTGTCATGCAACATGACTCTACATTTATTAAGTTATATCTAGAGGTCTATATGCGTGCAAAAAAGTTCCACAGTATTTGCGTATTGTCATTTGTAAGTCATGTAAAGTTTCTTATATGTTACACAGAAATTTGTTACCTTTTGGTTGTTGTTTTTTATTACAAAAATGAGTTAAAATTAGGATCTACTGTCTACCAAAAACTATCTTTGGTGCTGTCTTTGGACAGTTTCTTAGTATAGGTGCAGGTTCTATGGTTAAGAAACTCCTTTTGCAACCACGACGCTGCGGGTTCAATCCAACTGCCGGCAAATTGGAAAAGTGTCTTCTGTTCGGGCGTGCCAATGCATTTTTAGTGAATTTGGTAGTTGGAAATTGAACGAAATACCATCTTGTAAATATGTGTGCGTGTACGTGTTTTTCTGCCTCTGCCTACCTTCCGCTTGACGACCGGTATCGTTTATGCTCACATCCTCTTAACGCTTCGGCAAAAACACGAACTGGATAATTGGCAGATTTATAAATGATTACGTGGCTGATTTCTTCTTCTAACAATCTCTCACGGCAGTGCCCCAATATAGTTTCAATCCGATGGCTGAAACAAGTAGAAGATACTGAGTACAGTACACTATATATGAGAAGCCCCTCACAAGCTACATGCTCAGTTTCTCTTTATATTCACTTCAATATATATGTATGTATTTACGTATGTATGTATATATGTATGTATGTATGTATGCATATATGTATGTATGTATATATATATATATATATATATACAAAAAGCAATAAAGATTCAAGTTAATTTAAATGAATTTACTTGAATATGGTACCTAACTTAGATGCACCAAAAAAAACTATACTGTTTTAACAATACAGTAATGTGGGGTGATTTTAAGCGAGAAAGAAGCAACAAGAATGGATAGGTTTTTAGTACAATCGTTTCATACAAGGACAGGCTTTATCATATAACAAGAATTGATACCTACCTCATTGTGTTCAACCATTGATAAATTTATCGCCTGTGAATATGAAATTCCTCTTAATTTCTCTGGAAATTTACATCTACACCATTGGAAATTGTGCATCTATACAAATGATTAATTCACCCTCTCTGTAATGCTAATAAGCAGGAATTGAGACCCACCTCGTTGTGATTAACAATGGATAAATTTGTCGTCTGTGAGTATGTAATCCCTCCTCATATCTCTGGAATTCATATATGCACTATGGATTAGGTCACCTTCTCTGTGATGTTATTAAAACTTTTAAAATTCTGTGATAAAACTGTACATCATCTTTAAAGAACTTTAATGAACTTTGGAAATCTGTTATGTTACTTAATTATCTACATTACTTCATGAGTATAGCCTCAACCACTAGGATGTCTAGAGAACTCACATGTATTTTAGCTGATGAGTACGGGACACGTTTATATGCTGTAATTTTTGCAACTTTTAATAAAGCCGTCCTTGAATGAAACGATTGTACTAAAAACCTATCATTCTTGTTGCTTCTTTCTCGCGTATATATATATATAATATATATATATATATATTATATATATATATATATCTTATGTATATATGCATATGTAATAAATGCAAAAACGAATTTCTGTGTGTCAGTATGTCACACTTTGACTCTCTCACTCACTATTCAATGACACGTCTGCTATTCCTCATGTTGGGGTGAGAGTAACATTAGGCATAGAAGCGGACGCGACGGTGATGAATGTGGTGGTGGTAGCCGAGACGGTCATGGATGACGGTGATAGTAAGCGATTTGAAAGACGGTGCTGATATGATGGTGGAGGGGGACGCAGCGAAGTCAAAAGTAATGATGGTGATGGTGTCAGAATTCCGAATGGCGTGTGTATGGCAGTTGTGGTGGCGATGGTGCTGATACTGGTGATGTGATGGTTGAAAACAATCAACAGAAAGAGAGAGAGAGAGAGAGAGAGAGAGAGAGAGAGAGAGAGAGAGAGATGATGTATGATGCAGCTTTGCAATAAGTTTCAAGTCGACAAATTATATCATTGTTTTGATGAAAATTGTTCAGTGCTTGAAAAATATTGGTCAAGTTTAAATTTAATATGTACTCGATGCGTGAAGTGTCATTGCTGGCCCAAGGCCCAATGAAGAGCCCTCCTCAGGAACTAGCTAAAAAGCCGCCCCATCGGCTTATATATTATATATATATATATATATATATATATATATAGAGAGAGAGAGAGAGATAGATAGAGAAAGAGAGAGAGAAAGAGGAGAAAGAGAGAGTAGATAGCTAGACAGGTAGACCAAATATAGATAGATAGATAGATAGATAGATAGATAGATAGAGATAGATAGATAGATAGATAGACACATTTATATATACATAGCAAATCTTTTACTTGTTTGACTCATTGTATTGCGGCCATTCTGGAGCACCGCCTCGAAGGGATTTTAGTCGAAGAAATCGACTGAAGTTGCTTATTTTTAAGGTTTCTTACTTATCTATTGGTCCCTTTGGACAACCGCTAGTTTACGGAGACATAAGCAAACCAACACCGGCTGAAGCATGGAGGAAAAACGCAACGATGCACACAAATACATACACAGGCACGCACAAATATGCGTTGGACGTCTTACAGTTTCCGTCTAGCAAATCCGTAGTAGGAGATACATTCCCAAAGCCCCACACAGTGGAACTGAAACCGGGACTAGATGATTGGGAAGTAAACATCAGTGAATATTGTTGGTAGCATTTCTCCCATTTCTTGATAAATTTTTCATCCTCAGCATTAGAAGCTTATTAACTTCAGCAAATAGTCACTTTATCAATATTCGGTTGTAGATATAACTTCAGCTATACGTGTATTATCTCACACGAAAAGGGGTTTATTTTACAATAAGTACATTTTATAATTTTCAAAATACGAACGAATACTCAAATACAGAATTCTCAATATTTAATTGCTTTTTATATCTTCCAGCAGGATAGTTACAAACCTAAAGGAAAAATTTCTTAAAGGAAAATTCACCTGACGGATATAATATTAGCTGTCATTTTCACAGTTTCATTGTCCCGGTAAATAACATTATGAAAAATGCATTAAGTGGCCCTATACCCAGTAGTTCATACGGAGCCTCATGCATCAAACTTTATTGAAATATCTATCATCCTCTTTTTTTGAAACCTATTACATTTTGCGTTCGATCATTATTGATAATGTGGTTGCATTCCTTTTCACTTATATTTCTATCGTTTTCACATTTCCGCCATTTATACATACACACGCTTCTATGTATATATGTATGTATGTATGCATGTATGTTTGTATGTATATATATATATATATATATATATATATAAACACAAACGCACACACATATATATACGGATGCATACATACCTATATATAGAGAGGGAGAGGGAGAGAGAGAGAAAGATGGTACATAGATAGATAGCTACACATATATATAGATATATAGATAATTGCCCCTATTCGTATATATATATATATATATATATATACATATATATATAAACACAAACACACAAACCCACAAACCCATATACATACATATAGAGAGATAGGGGAGAGAGAGAAAAATGGGTAGGTAGATAGATAGATAGATAATTGCCCTGATTCATATGTATATATATATACATACAAATATATATGTGTGTGTATGTATGCATGTATATATATATATATGTGTGTGTGTGTGTGTGTAATTTGTTTATATCTAATATGCTTTATATTCTGTTTAACCAAATATTTGCAAAGAGGGAAAAAGGAAATAACATATAAGGAATTGAAGAATTATTATTATATTGGTGTACAATAAATGCTCGGGGATATATGAAATGCAAAATGGTACCAATAATAATTTCGTAAATTATAGTAAGATTTACTCCTATATATTTGCCTAGAGCTGACAGGTGCAACATGTGCATTGTACAGAACTAAACACCTGACATTGTTTAATTTCGTTTCACTCATATCCTGCTTAAAGCAGCTTTGACTTCATCGTTTTAATGTCAATAAAATAAATATCATACCAATAGTAGTTTGGATTCAATCACATACTTATTAGCTGCATTGTACTAAAGAAAGAAGGTACGATTTTATTATTGGGGTCTGTTGTGAGAAATAAAACGCTCATGGAGAGACTCTGCAATCTGCTTTCGTTATAAGACTGAAATGATTTCCATACACATTATTGTGTATTCATTTTCGAGATTAATTTAAGGCGTAGAAAATGAAGTTAAAAGCTGACCCTTGCCATTGCTTTCACAGAGAATGAAACTATGCATGAATATATAATATCAAGCAAAAACCTTGTCAGTTATCATATATTTGAGACACTAGCATCTAGTCTCAAATTGACAAGCAGTAAGGAAAATTCTGACGGAACGACAGACAAAGTTTGCAAGCCACCTAAACAAACATCTCAAAATTTGCAAAGTCCTGCCTGAAAACAACACTGATGGAGATTGAGAAAAATTTGCAACAATTCCATGAAAAAGAGAGAATAAATAAAGAAGCCCGGCTTATAAATAATAAAAGTCAAACCTTGATGCTTTCTTTAATTTTGCCAAAGAAACGGCCTCAGTTCACTACGAGATAGGGCCCCCTCCTCCAAAAGGAGAGTTTTCTGGCAGGTAACCCAAGAGGATAAGTAAAATATGGAACAAACAGTTCAAAAGTGTTTTCACTACTCCGTTAGAACTCATGGAAGTGAACGAACCAGCGGAGTTCTTTGCCACTACACCTATAATCAGGAAGGCAGTAGTAATTGATAACATCGACATCATAAACGTAATACTGACCATGGACGCAAACGCAGCTGCTGGAGGTGCAGCCATCCTTCTCATATAATGCTAATCGGGTCCTTGCAAAATCACTGCAGCTTCCAGGTAAATTGGTGGAGGTGATGGATAATAGGCCCTGTCCATAAAGGAGGAACGAGGGCAGATGCTAAACAATATAGGCCTATCTCTCTGGCATCACAAAACAGCACTGTGATCGAACGGATTGTCAGAAAGAATGTAAACGCTTTACTTGAAGAGAAGGACATGTTGAATTGTATCCAGCATTGTTTTTGACCAAGTAGAAACTGCCTTGCGCAACTGCTACAGCACTACGTCTGTGTGTTAAATAGTTGCTCAACAAGTCAAATCTGGACGTCATGTGTGTCGACGTTGGAAAAGGCTTTGATGAATTGGACCATGAATGCTTGCTCACAAGCTCCGTGATCACAGCATTGTCGAAAAAGTTGGAGAATGTATACACGACTTTTTACAACATAGAAGTCAGGTAGCGATGACCAATGGAGTTACATCATAGGAAACACAAAATTTAGTTTATATATAAACTTTTAAAGCATACTGACGGGGAAAAGAGATTTTCCCCTTCTACCTTTGCGTACGTTGCGAAGAAAGAAAGGACACCATGTTCAAACAGGAGATTTGTCTTAACGCTTGCAACAGAGTAAGAGACACAAAAAGCACCTATGGACCAGGTAGCGTTGTTGAACGTAGCAACGAATTAAGTCTATCACCCAAAGATTCGAAAGACAAAAGCCAAAATAAATAAATAAATACGTCAAGGCACCTCACCACCCGTTCTGACAATTCCCAAAACAACCATACCGGACTGCTACTGTATTTCATTGACCTTGAAATTTATTTCTCTGAGATTTGAATTTACGTCCTTAATATATCTAGAACAAATATCGTATGACATTTTGCCCTCCGTTCTAACCACGCGAATTTATTTCGTCTTTTAAATTTTCAAATCTTCAAAAAATCCCTCATCAACGTGACTGTCCGAACTTAATTGAATCAGTATTAGATATACATTCTTTTATAACCAACTTTGTTATGAAACTTCTCTCATCATTTTCCTTTTAGAAATCTCCCTGCCCTATCTTTTTAAATACAATTTCAATAACATTTATTGGCCAGCACTTAATGTTTCAATGTCTTTTATGCCACTGACTTTCATGTTTTCGTCTTTATTGTCTGTCATTTACCGTTGCCTAATTGTAAATGCTTGAAAATATGCTTTGAGGGTACACCATTGTTGCCACTCAAATAAGATATTTATAAATATATAAATCAATAGGTCGAGGAATCGATTTCTATGTTGATATATTAATTGACCTATCTTTCTGTCATTCTTTCTCTCTCTCTCTCTCTCCCTACTCTAACTCCTCCCCATACATATCTATATTATCTATGTTGCTATGCATATATCAATACTATTAGAATATTACAAGCTTTCTTGTCGTTTTCCTTCTTCTTATCCTAAGATGTTCACTTATTCTACAGTATTTCAGGCGAATAAGCAACAAATGTTTAAGAGATTGGTAGATCTGGCAACCTATAGATACGTGTGCAGTGGGTGTTTGTGTATGCGTGCGTGTGCATGTATGTGTGTACATATTTTTATATACATATATACAGGCAGATAGATAGTTATGAATATATACATATATACACACGGACGGACACAAGCATTTATAGACGCGTGATATAATTACTAATATGGTGTAGGTTCAGTTCATAATTGCTCTACGCCTATACATTATATGCACGTGAGAGCCTAGATTGATAATTTGAAAGTCAAGAATAGCAGACTGCCGTATTCATTGCCCATGTCATGCCATTAAAATTGCTTTATTTTCATTGCAAGTAGAGTCAATTCTCAATGGACACGAAATATGTACATCATGTTCCTCCGAACAGAAGCAACGTTATGACATTTGCAAATGATTTGATAGCTTGCATTCATCATTTGAAATAAACGAGTCCCTGAATAGAAGCTACTACACTAAAGGCGGCGAGCTGGCAGAAACGTTAGCACGCCGGGCAAAATTCTTAGCGGTATTTCGTCTGCCGCTACGTTCTGAGTTCAAATTCCGCCGTGTTCGACTTTGCTTTTCATCCTTTCGGGGTCGATTAAATCAGTACCAGTTATGCATTAGGGTCGATATAATGGACTTTATCTGTTTGCCTGTCCTTGTCTGTCCCCTCTGTATGTAGCCCCTTATGGTCAGTAAAGAAATAAGAAACGTTAGCACGCCAAGCGAAATGCTTAGCGGTGTTTCGTCTGCCATTAAGTTCTGAGTTCAAATTCCACCGAGCTCGACATTTGCCTTTCATCCTTTCGGAGTCGATACATTAAGTAACAGTTATGCACTGGGGTCGATATAATCGATTTAATCCGTTTGTCTGTCCTTGTTTGTCCCCTCTATCTTTAGCCCCTTGTGGGCAATAAAGAAATAAGAACCTACTACACTAACCAGTCACCTCAGTGCGGAAATGCTAGACATTTCTTGGCTCACACCGTTATTGTATTTTGATTCCATTCTTCATTACGTATATCTTGTGAAGACTACTCAGTACAATATCCAATTTCAATTTAAGCACTTCACATTGTACTGAATGAATAAATTTGAATAATAGTATAATTTGAAAGATATGCACTCATATAAATTCCTTGATTTTATTTTTTGATATTTCCACATGGCTTTCTTTGATTGCTTAAACAAATGCAAAGATTGGAAAGAAAACACAATATGACAAATATATAAGAAAATAGCGGTAGGTACTTTCTGAAACATTACAAGTTCTGCTACATTGAAAGTCAGCAGTTAGTATTAGTTAATTTGGCAGACATAATAGATTCAGCCCCCCACCCTCACACTCCCTCTTCTCCTTATTCTACATGTTCTTACTTTTCTCTCCTCCTCCTCCTACTCATCCTCGTTGTAGTTGTCGTCATCATACTTATACTCAGTCGTCTTCATCATCATCATCCCAAACATCTACACTGTCGCCATCGTCCTCTACATCGTCACTAAGCAACTTATTATTTATTCATTGTGCATAAACAAACGCGCCTGCGCGCATGCGCATTCGCGCACATAACGCAGTATTATTCACTGACAGTTTTCAATTTGAGTATGTGTACATGTGAGTGCATGTGTGCGAGTTAGCGTGAGATGTGTGAATACCCATATATACACATATAAATGTTCATAGACGGATATGCGTGCATAAGTGTGCATACATCTCTCTATTTCTTTTTCTCTCTCTCTATCTTTGCACACACACACACACACACACACACACATATATATATATATATATATATATATATATATATATATATATATATATATATATGTGAGCGCGCGCCTGTATGTGTGTGTATTTATATATATATGAAAAGAGAGACATACATATATATATATATGTATATATACATGTATGTATGTATATATATATATATGTTATGTATATATATGTATGTATACATATGTATACATATGTATATATATATGTATGGATGTATATATACATATGTATGTATATATATATATATTATATATATATATATATATATATATATATATATATATATATATATATATATATATATTTACATAAGTAGGTATACGTTCTATATATTATAGTTTTTCCTACTTGTCTAACTTCGTTTCGCTATTGTCAAAGGAATACATTTCTTCACAAAGTACCGAAGCGAGATAACATAAGGAAATGACCCAATATATATTTGATGAGATTAATATCCCTTTGTGTGTGTGTGTGTGTGTGTGTGTGTGTGTGTGTGTGTGTGTGTGTGTGTGTGTGCGTGTGTGTCTGTGTGTGTGTGAACCTTATCTATGCTTACATATGTACATGCATGAGGCAAACGTTTTGTATTTTTCGGTATTTTTTTTTTACGCATCTACGTATTTTCAGTTCTCAATTTGATTCTTATTCGTTGAAAGAAACGAGAATGATTGCAGCCATACGGTTTACTCAAATGATGCGATTTAAGATACGTTTAGAGAATCTTCCAGAAAAAATCTAATTAAAAATCGTTATCCATTTACAAATGACGTCGTCATTATGACCGATATAAAACAAAAAAAAAATATAGCGATTTCATGGCTGAAGAATTTTGTGTTCATATTCCATGAAAGTTGGTGTACTTGTATTCTTGCAGAAGGCAATTAGGTAAATAGGTATGTGTCACTGATACTCTGCAGTGTTCATGACCAGGGCACTTGAGAAATTGCGTTTTTAGTTCATTGACATGTCGATAAGTACGATATGATCGATGTAGCCTACTTATATAAGCGGTGAATCGCAACTTTTTTCAAGTTTCCGCCGACGGCAAATAAACGCTATTTCGTTTTAGAGAAAGTTTAATAGATTGATTCTATAACAGCAGTAAAATAGAAGTTACTTCATCCGCCCAGTCACTTCGTTAGATTAGCAAGGTCATTAAAGAATTGGATGGAATATACCCGCAGTATTTGCTCCCATTCCTCAAGTTCCGAGTTCAAATTATACCTTAACCAATTTTGTTTTTCAGCTTTTGTTGGGGGAGAAAAAATGCATCAGGCGCAGGAGTGGCTGTGTGGTAAGTAGCTTGCTTGCCAACCACATGGTTCTGGGTTCATTTCCACTGCGTGGCACCTTCGGCAAGTGTCTTCTACTATAGCCTCGGGCCGACCAAAGCCTTGTGAGTGGATTTGGGAGACGGAAACTGAAAGAAGCCCGTTGTATGTATTTATATATATTTGTGTGTGTATGTGTGTGTTTGTGTGTGTTTGTCCCTGCAACATCGCTTGACAACCGATGGTGGTGTGTTTACGTCCCCGTAACTTAGCGGTTCGGCAAAAGAGACCGATAGAATAAGTACCAGGCTTCCAAAGAATAAGTCCGGAGGTCGAGTTGCTCGACTAAAGGCGGTGCTCCTGCATGGCCGCAGTCAAATGACTGAAACAAGTAGAAGAGTAAAAGAGTAATCCAACTGTTGTCTTTTCGAAATAAAGATTGTGATATTTCTTACTGCCATTTGCGTTCGAAGTTGAAATCCTACAGTGTTTTACAAGGCCGACAACTTTTAGCGACGTCCTAGCTACTCCAAAGAGAGAATGCATAGCCTAGTGGTTACGCTGTTGCTCTCGCAATCGCGAGGTCGTGGCTTCAGTTCCAGGATCGGTTGATGTGCTGTGTTCTTGATCAAAACATTTCATATCACGTTGCGCTGCAATCTCTTGGACACCTGACTCCTGACACACCGTGCACCAGTTCAGTGAATGTCATTATCATGGACAGAAAGTCCTAATGTACATCAGAAGCATTTGATCACTATAAGCAAAAAATCATATGTGCAAATTCTACGCCGAGAAATTACAGAAATTACAGAACCGTCTTTCTCAGTCTACGAGCTACATGGAATATGCACAGATGCTGATAAAATATATATGAGCCCAGATTTTGCATTCTATATTTACTAAGGATATGGTATGAAGCTTGCTTCATAATCCCTTGGTTCCCGGTTTAATCCCACCGTGTGGCATCTTCGCCAAGTGTCTTCTATTATAGCCTTGGGACAACCAAAGCCTTGTGAAAGGATTTGGCAGATGGAAACTGAAGCAAGCCAGTCTTATATATACATGCATACATGCATACATACATACATGTGTGTGTGTGTGTGTGTGTGTGTGTGTGTGTGGTGTGTGTGTGTGTGTCTATGTTTGTCATTGTGTTTGTTTCCCTTCCAGCATTTGACAACCGGTTTTGGTGCGTTTGTGTTCCGGCATCATAACGGTTCGGCTGAAGAGAACGACAAAATAAGTACCAGGCTTAAAAGGGAAAAAATGAATAGGTACTGAGGTCGATTTATTCGACTAAAAACTTTGTAAGGCGGTGCTCCAGCGTGGGCTGCAGTCTAATGACTGATACAAGTAAAAGATAGCGATGACTGACTATTTCGTTTGTGAATCTACAAAGTGAATACTCTTACTCTTTTACTTGTTTCAGTTATTTGACTGCGGCCATGCTGGAGCACCGCCTTTAGTCGAGCAAATCGACCCCGGAACTTATTCTTTGTAAGCCCAGTACTTATTCTATCGGTCCTTTTTGCCGAATCGCTAAGTAACGGCGACGTAAACAAACCAGCATCGGTTGTCAAGCAATGCTAGGGAGACAGACACAGACACACAAACACATACACACACATACATATATATATACATATATACGACAGGATTCTTTCAGTTTCCGTCTACCAACTCCACTCACAAGGCATTCGTTGGCCCGGGGCTATAGCAGAAGACACTGCCCAAGATGCCACGCAGTGGGACTGAACCCGGAACCATGTGGTTGGTTAGCAAGCTACTTACCACACAGCCACTCCTGCGCCTATGAATGAATATTTTGCACATTTATTATATTTATATTGAATGAGGGTAACATACTGAGAAGCTAAGTGTTGCATGTGGAGTCAGTTGTCCACCTAAGTAATGCGCGCACGCGTGTTTGTGTGTATGTTTGCTGTCATGTGGTGTCTGGAATGAATGGCTTTTGATGAATGAGTGTAACGAAATGAAATATCACTTAATGAGTTGCAGATGACTGATCGCTGATGTCGGGGGTGGGGGATTAAAGTGTTTCGCTATAATATATTTTATAGACATGTTGATTTATCAAGTGGATAATTATATAAATAGACATTTGGATAAGACTAGACAGGAAAAAATGAATAAATATGGCGAATTATAAAGAGCAGTAAATACCTAATAATTGCATTTGGGGGTTTGGTGTAATCAATCACAACTTAATTAGTAAACGTAACAATCTCTTTGAGGAATAGATTTTGTTGCTCTTATGCAGTGTATGGATGTGTGTCGTTTGCGATGAATATTACAATGGTATACATTGCGATATTTAATGTCAGCACTAAAATAGTCACAAGTCTGATCATGCTAAAGAATAAAGATATACGAGGCTCGGCTGGAAAGTTCATTGGTTGACATAGATACTCTCATGGAATGGGACCAAATGAGCTTTATTTTGCAATATAATCTTCTTTCGGATTCATGGATTTTTTCATAGGTGTTGCAGTGCTTTGATCCGATTGTTGAAGAAGCTTTGATTTTATTGGTCAAAAATATCATCAACAGCAGATGTGATATCATCATCACTGTAATACCGGTTCCCAGCCAAGTGTTTTTTCATGTTAGGAAACACATGATAGTCAGATGGAGCCAAATTGGGAGACTACGGAGGGTGATTAACCGGTTCACAGCCACAGACATGCACAGTAGCCATTGGAACCAAGGACTCCGTTGCTAGAACATTGTCCTGAGGAAACAAAAACCCCTTTCCTCAGCTTTCCTGAGCGTTTCGTCTTGATATACTTTTGTAACTGACTCAGCAAGTTTGCATAGTGCTTTCCACTATTGGTGTGGCCCTTTTGAAGATGGTCAATAAACACAATGCCTTTTGCATCCCCAAAACTAAAGCCGTCACCTTCCCATCAAACGACTTCGGCTCTCTTTGGAGCTGATGAAGAGAGGTTTTCTACTGCAGGGATTATATCTTTCTTTCTGACTCAAAATGAAGTGGCCGCACTCATTCTGGGTTAGGAAACGTTCAAGTTAACGGACTGGATCGGCTTCAAACAATGTCAGATTTCCCGTGATGAGATCACCCTGGTGCGCTGTTGGTCAGTTGTCAGAATTCGTTGCACCCACAGAATATAGTTTTTGCCCCTAGCAACTTATCACTTTCAGTTTGATGAGCAATGCAAAACCGGTCCTTACTTCAGTTACGTTGAAAGAACAAAACCTTATTTCGTGCAAAATTGTATATCTTTATTATCATGGATTTTACATACTCTAAATCCTGTAAGACAAATCTGTGTATTTTCATCTTTTCTCTTTCTCTCTTTCCCTCTCTCTCTATTACTACACACACACACACACACACACACACATATATATATATATATATAATATATATATATATATATTATATATATATATATATATGTATATATATATATATATAAACCCATGCAGGCTTGATATTCATTGCCCTGGTTTAATGACCTAATATACTTCACTATGATTATACAGAATAATATAATTTCATGAGCGTTGCTTACATTGCAAGTTAATCCATGAAACGCTTCTTAAGTTTGTTTTTCTTTATTGGTACATTCAATCCGTGTGCTTTTATATTAGTGTTATTACATTAAGCAATCATGTTCATGCGTGTAACTGAATGTAGTAAATTGCTCTACGCTGCAGATCCTCATCATGTTGATATGCAAATCGATGAATGTATGACACTGAATACCAATGCTAATCTGCCCGCACGTTTAAGTAGCTTGCTACCGTATCCCTGTATCTTTTAAACGTGTTTTTACTGGAGAATTTCTTTTTGTATTTTACGAGCTGTGAACAACGTCATTAATCTAATTACAATTCTTTATGAGACGCCTTGAAAAGTTAATGGTGTTGCCATTCCCCTATTTGCTAATTTATGAATAAAGACACAGTTAAACCTCAGCATTTTGGCATTACTAGACATGAGAAACCAAGTCTTAGAGAGAATATATATTACGTAATATTTACATAACTAAATTCCAAACACGTTGGAATTATACTCGTTTGGGGAGGATGGCAAATTAACTAAATCACTGATTTTAAATTTGTAATAATTGTTTACGCCACACAGTTGACTGAACCAGATTTCAGCGAGATTGTTGACGGATGATTGATTTTAAATATTTTATACATTTCAAAGGAATAAAATGCGATGTCCAAACAAGTTTATTGAGATCTAAAAGACGAATGATAAAATTAAATAACTGTAATGGTTTTACTGTCAGTATAAAACAGTATTTTTTCTTAAACAAATAATCATTCACACCAACGCCAACACAAGTACATAGGCATAAACATATACACATGTGCAAGCATACACTCATGCACACAAACACACACAGACACACTACAAACAAATACATACATACATACATACACACATACATACATAATACATATGTGTACACACATAGACACAAGGATATATATATATATATATATAGATAGATAGATAGATAGATAGATAAATAGATAAATAGATAGATAGATAGATAGATAGATAGATAGATAGATAGATAGATAGATAGATATAGATATAGATATATATATACACACATACATATGTATACACAGATACACACAACGATATATATATATATGTATATATATATATATATATGTATGTATGTATTTTGTATGTATATATATGCATGTATGTATAGGCTCACACACATGCATATAATGGAATATCATTAAAATGAAATATACGTACTCACGCGCATACTTATACATCCGTTCATCATAAGGCGCAGTCTCAAATCTAATCAGAAATACGCACATATAGTTTTTTCTTTTAATGATAATCCTATATATGCACAAAATCATATGCTCACGAGCTTATGGCTTAGTGGTTAACGTCGCGGGCTACTATAACGATTCCGATTCCAGGGAGTGATCTGAATAATAATAATAATAATAATAATAATAATAATAATAATAATAATAATAATAATAATAATAATAATAATAATACTAACATCGAAACATATCTTAGGAATGGGAACCCAGGTTCGAAATTTCCCCTAGATACCTGAAGAAGGCTGGAAGGTATATATATATACAAATATAATATACTCTTTTACTCTTTTACTTGTTTCAGTCATCTGACTGCGGCCATGCTGGAGCACCGCCTTTAGTCGAGCAACTCGACCCCGGGACCCATTCCTTTGCAAGCCCAGTAATTATTCTATCGGTCTCCCTTGCTGAACCGCCAGGCAACGGGGACAGAAACACACCAGCGTCGGTTGTCAAGCAATGCTAGGGGGACAAACACAGACACACAAACACACACACGCATATATATATATATATATATATACATGCATATATACGACGGGCTTCTTTCAGTTTCCGTCTACCAAATCCACTCACAAGGTTTTGGTCGGCCTGAGGCTATAGTAGAAGACACTTGCCCAAGGTGCCACGCAGTGGGACTGAACCCGGAATCAATGTGGTTTGTAAACAAGCTACTTACAACACAGCCACTCTTGCGCCTATATATATATATAACCAAGAAAAAAGCAACAAGAATGGATCGGTAGTTTAGTACAATTGTTTCATACTATAGACATTTTATTTAAAGCTGCAAATATTACAGGAAATATAATGTCAAGTATTCATCAGCTGAAATTATATATATATACAAATATAATATGTGTATATATTTATGCATATGTAGGTATGTATATATATATATATATATATATATCATCATCATCATCATCATCATCATCGTTAAACGTCCGTTCTCCATGCTAGCATTGGTTGGACGGTTCGACCGGGGATCTGGGAAGCCAGAAGGCTGCACCAGGCTCCAGTCTTATCTGGCAATGTTTCTACAGCTGGCTGCCCTTCCTAACGCCAACCACTCCGTGAGTGTAGTGGGTGCTTTTTACGTATATATATGTAGTGAGAGAGAGAGAGAGAGAGAGAGAGGAGAGAGAGAGAGAGAGAGAGAGATAATCAGTATATGACTTATTAAAGAAAGTTCAAGACACTTAGTCTTATTTATATAATGGAGGAGATTGGATGTCAGGATGGATTATAGTTTTATTTTTCATATTGCGATATAATTGTTTCTCACAAATGGACTCAGATATTCATAAATAGAAAATCGTAATTGTCATACTTGAACACGTCAGTAGCTAATAGTCTAGATTCAAATAAACGTGACTGCAAGAACGAAATTGCAAATCCCAAAATGATAACTAAGAAAAAAAAAAACTATGTACTTTAAACGACCTCTTTATTTTTCTATTAGCTACTTACGAGTACAAGTATGGCAATTACGATTTTCTATTAATGAATATCTGAGTCTATTTGTATCAAGCAATTATATCGCAATATGAAAAATAGAACTATAATCCGTCTTGACATCCAATCTCCTCCATTACATAAATACGAATGAATTTATATTATTTACATTGTTTACATTTGACGGATATTAGTCGTCACCTTGTTTGTTGTTAACACACCTTTTCGGCTGATATACCCTCCAGCCTTCATCAGCTGTCTTGGGGAAATTTCGAACCTGGGTTCTCACCCCTAAGGTATTTTAGGATGTTATTATTATTATTGAGTGAGAGAGCAGTTCATGCCATCAAAGTGACACTGGGGTAAAATATACGAAGCCCAATATACCCATCATCACTACCCGTCTGATAAGGGTACACCAGGCACATGCATCACAACCATATGTGCGCGACATGGTGCTCTCATATCAAGATAAACAGCACATGACCTTGCAGGTGGGGCCTAGTTAGAAATTTCTTCAGGTTGAGTAGCCCATCCCGCTCAAAAGGTCCCTGAATAAGGGTTGTTTAAGGATGTTGAGAGAACCACCCATGTTTCCAGAGGTGAATTATTCAAACCCCAAAGAATCCCTCTCAACACATGGCTATGATGCTCCTCCAATACTTCTGCTCGTGATCAGAGATGCACATATCGTCAGCCACTAAGGGACGTGCTCAACTGGTTAAGGTCAAACAACTGACAAGTAAATCTGTGGTATTGAGCAGAATATTTTCTGTAGCCCATCTTTTATACCAAGACAAAACAATCATTATTATTATTATTATTAATAATAATAATAATAATAATAATAATAATAATAATGTAGCTGGTGATTGTCTCACACTGAGAACGGATGACTTCCAGAAACCTAGGTCTGTGAGAGATGGGAACGGAGACCTCCCTTGCAAATGCTGCACGCAGACACATACTCTGTGTGCCGTTACAGGACTGCTACTTCATGTTGGCATATAAACATTAATGTGTGTGTGTGTGTGTGTGTGTGTGTGTGTGTGTGTATGTGTATGTGTATATGTGTGTGTGTGCGTGTGTGTATTGTGTGTATCCTTGTTCGAAGGAAAATGAATCCAGTCGTATGTTGGACCGTTGAATACTGCACATTTTTTTCTTTCTTCGTTTTTTTTGCCTTTTAATATTTTGTGTAGAAAAGCGTCGGCTGGAAACGTAAAAACTTTTCTATTCTTCCGTAGCGTTAAACTAATACACCTCCTTGTTGTTCCTACACTTGTCTTCGTCTTTTGTTTTCCATAAATTTGAACTCTGTGTGTGTGTGTGTGGGTGTGTGTATGTGTGTGTGTGTTTTTATGTGTGTGTGTGTATCTGTGTTTGTTCCCCACCTCCGCTTGACAGCCAGTATTGGTGTTTTCACGTCTCCGTATCCAGGAGGTTCGGCAAAAGTGACCGATAGACTACTAGAAATATCAGGCTTAATAAAACTATTAGGGACGAGTCATTCGACTAACATTTCCGTAAGACGATGCCGCAGCATGACTGCAGTGTAATAGTTGAAACAAGTGATAAATCATAAAAGTTATGGCTGTATTAATATGTGTGAAATGCTTGTAAATAAGTTGACATTCCAACTTTTTTCATCAACGCATTTTTCGACATTGATTAACTTTATTTTCTTCTCATAGCATATTATAGTTTGCAGTTAATGTTCGGTGTACTGGAAATGTCATCTTTAACTTCACTACAAGTAAATATTTACGTATTATCGCTATCACCATCGCCGTCGTCTTTAAAATGACTTGTATTATTGTCAAGAGGTCACGTAAATGTAGGAGAGGATTATAGTCAAGTTTAGTACATTAATGGTCCTTGTTTTATAGAATACAAAAGTTGAAACCTAACCTCTGTCTCAACGTGAAACAGAAATCAGAATTCGAATGGACGGTGCTAAATGCCAGTGGTTATTTCGCACTGATAATCCAACCAGTTCCTCATCTACTTCTCTTTCCCCACTTAGACAACATCGAAATAATCAAAATATATGGCAGGTCGTAGCAGAGAAAGCATAGTAGCGGTGGTAGTAGTAGTAGTAGTAGTAGTAGTAGTAGTAGTAGTAGTAGTAGTGGTGGTGGTGGTGGTGGTGGTGGTGGTAGTAGAGAAGAGGGTGGTCGTGGTGGGTGTGGTGGTGTTGTTTGTTGTAGTAGTAGCGGGGGGTAGTAGGGAAGCGGGTGGTGGTGGTGGGTGTGGTGGTGTTGCTTGTAGTAGTAGTAGTAGTAGTGGTGGTGGTGGTGGTGGTAGTTGTAGTAGTAGTAGTAGTAGTGAAGAGGGTGGTGGTGGTGGGTATGGTGGTGTTGTTTGTAGTAGTAGTAGTAGTAGCAGTATTGGTGGTGGTGGTAGTGGTGGTGATGGTGGTGGTGGTGTTTGTAGTAGTAGTAGTAGTAGTAGGGAAGAGGAGGTGGAAGCGCTTGTGGTGGTGGTGAGGGCGAGAGTACGCAGCGTTAATTATGGTACTGAGAGAGAGAAGGGAATGGACGGAGAATGAAACACTTAGCAACTCAATTAGTAGTTTGAGGGCAGAAAGGAAAAGACAAAGAAGAACGTAATCAAAGTATCAACACTTGTACGGGTCCAAGAGGTCTAGAATATGGCTGCGCACAACGGAGGTCATTTTCCCGAACCATTCATCATTTATCCAGCTGTTTATGCAGCACCATTTAACGCCTGTTATTACCTATTCAAACGATTTTAACTGAAGGTATTTTAACATTTCATTGATTAAAATTCACATATATCTTCAGCCTCTTCAATTTGTTCTCAGTGTCTAATATAATAGTCATTTTGTAACATATGAGGGTACCCCACTGAGATGATAGCGGTCAGCTTTCGCTACGTACAAATGTTTCTAGATCTTTGGCCTCTTGAACAGGTAACCTTAAGTAACTTGTGCATTTCCTTGCCTTTATATAACATCCAATTGTCTCGTCGGTTCTTTTAATATTTAAATTTAATAATATAAATACGAAAGCAGCAAGATTGATTAGTTTTATATATTCAGTGTTGGAAGACGGATAGTCTGTATAAATATACTTCTGTGTCACACAAATGCACACTCACGGATGCATTTATATATACATTGCACTTACACTCGAACAGAAACATGATCGCACGTATTATATAGACAGACATATATATATGTATATATATATATATATATATATATATATATGTAGGCATGTATGTATGTATGTATGTATCTACTATCT
>NC_043008.1:41596296-41631296 GCF_006345805.1 Octopus sinensis
AGATGTGCACTGGACTCAATGTAATCGACTATCCCCACTCTCCTAATATTTAAGGATTTTTGCCTTTTGCCTATAGTGAAAAGGAAATATATATATGTTGGGAAGGGTTAACCTAAACGAAGTATATTACGCCTAAAATGCAATAGATTGGGGTTATCATAGTTTGAAAAACTATGCTAATAGATTTGTATATTAGATCATGGTTAAAAGGGACTTATTCTCAACAAGAATTAGAAACATCTTATTGTTGAATGCAGCAACAGCCCTGACATTTTGAATAATATTTTGTTGACTTGGAATGCACTCATCTATTTCTGAGAGTAAATATTATGCGATCATTCGCAGTTTCAATCATTCCTGCTAGGCTTATGTTTAGGGCATCACTTCCTCATGCCCCAACCAGTCCTGGAGGCTCTGCGATAATGAACGTTGATTGCTACAACACTTTCTTCCTTTAGAAATTGATTTTTTTTTAAATAAAGGAAGCAAATAGTGAAGAATAGTAAATCGTGCGTTGTGTGTCTGCTAACAATCTGATGTATATCCCCTGACGGTATTGATTCTTTACATTGGCGCAAAGCCACGAATATTGATATAAGTGTATGGTCGATGTAATCGACTATAATAATTGACTACTATTTATTTTATCAATAATTACTTGAAGAATGAAAGGCAAAATAACTGTCAACGAAATAAAGTGACATTAAATACCGCAAGGCATTTTGTACGACTATCTTTTGTTTCCATTCTCCATCAGAGTTCTTGTTAAT
The DNA here is from genome assembly GCF_006345805.1 of Octopus sinensis. Classification (NCBI taxonomy): domain Eukaryota; kingdom Metazoa; phylum Mollusca; class Cephalopoda; order Octopoda; family Octopodidae; genus Octopus; species Octopus sinensis. Next base: position 41,597,067 of record NC_043008.1, read on the forward strand.
TCTGTTTTGTTTTTTTTCTACTACAAATTACAAACTGTAAGGTAAGTCTTCCGACGTCATTTCTATGTTTTACCGTTGGAAATGTAAAACAATTGTCGAGTCGTCACAAAATCGTTTCTTGTAATATTGCAAGTAATGAGGAACAGTAAAATTTGAAGATAAAAAAAACATTCATTTCTGTATATATGTGTTCCACGTATATTAAGATATTGTTTGCCTTGCACTCTAGAAAGGTCACGAATGTAATCAACAACAGAAGATTTTAAATGTGTACCAATGATTTGCTTTAATCTCCAGTTTGTAGGGCTACATGAGATTTTAGGCTTAACTGATTTTACCTACATCCTCTAAGCATATACGGTTTTAGTTACGGCTGCTTCACCAAAATTAGTATTTATGTTTAATCGAAAGTGAGATGAAGTCAAGGTTACATAAAGCGAAAAGTATAGCAATAATGATCCACTAAAAATACAGTAAAGTACATAAATGAGAATATGTGCAAGGAAAGCAATAACTGAGAGCGAGAAGTGTCCTTATATGAGCGCTCCACTTGTAAGTAATAGAGAAAAATTTCGATCATATTATATTTTGTTTTCTTAAAATTTTGCTTACTTAATACGGAATGCGAATATTGGCTTCAACTGTTGGAACAAGGCCAGAAATTCCGATAGAGGACTTAAGTTGATCACATTGACCTCAGCTGTCAACTGGTACATATTTTATCGACCCCGAAAGGACAGGAGGTAAAGTGGACCTCAGTGGAATTTTAAATCAGAAGCTGAAGACGGGCGAAAGGCCGCTAAAGCATTTTGCCATGTGTGCTAACCATTTTACCAACTCGCCGCCTTACTAAATACATATATTCTTTTCTACTCTAGGCACAAGACCCGAAATTCTGGGGGAGGGGTGACAGTCGATCAGATCGGCCTCAGTACGCAACTGGTACTTAATTTATCGACCCCGAAAGGATGAAAAGCAAAGTCGACCTCGGCGGAATTTGAACTCAGAACGTAAATGCAGACGAAATATCTATTTCTTTACTACCCACAAGGGGCTAAATACAGAGGAGACAAACAAGGACAAACAGATGGATTAAGTCGATTATATCGACCCCAGTGCGTAACTGGTCCTTAATTTACCGACCCCGAAAGAATGAAAAGTAAATTCGACCTCGGCGGAATTTGAACTCAGAACGTAACACCAGACGAAATACCGCTAAGCATCTCGCCCGGCGCACCAACGTTTCTGCCAGCTCGCGGCCTTACTAAATACATATGTCACAATATTAAGATCGGATTATTGTCTCGGCTGAAGCATCTTTGGCAATAGATGAAGCGGACCGGGAGTGACACGGGGCTATTGACAACCAATAGATATTATTAAGTTATTCGCGGAAAATAGCTACAGATCTGTTAAATTTAATACGTCGCTTCTTAAGAATTATCTCGAAAGTGAATTATTGGGTCATGCCATAAGTAATGCGGTTTTTTTTCAATGGCATGAATTAAAAGTCGGAGGGGGCGGGATAAACTACCCGCATCAAATTGCTATAGAAGCAGGTAGAAATTTTATCTCGTACTTATTCTTAGTGCAAGTTTTGAGGAGCAAAAGTTTGATTTTAACAGTTATGTTTTCAAAGCTATAATGAAAGTGACAAAGAAGCATATTCGGCATATTTTGCTTTATGAGTTCACTAAAGGCAACGGAAAGTGCGAGGAATATTAATGCAGACAATTAGCGTAATCCAGTGTGAACAGTGATTCCAGAAATTCCGAGCCGGAAACTACAGCCAAGAGGACGAGCTTCGTTCTGGAAGATCTGCAGAGCCCGACGAGAACGTGCTGCAAACCCTGGTGAAAAAAATCCCATCATAGCTGTTGAGGAACTAACAGAGAAGCTTCGATTTGGTCATTCAACCATTCATCAATACCAGCAAATTAGGTCAATGGGTTCCTCACAAACTTACCGAGTCGAATCTCACGCACAGAGTGAATGTATGTTCTTCATTGCTATCACGTCTCACGAATGAACCTATTTTGGACCGAATAGTGACTGGTGACAAGAAATTGATTCTCTATAAAAATGTAAAGCGCCGAAGACAGTTGGTAGGGAACGAAGAAACACCAGCACCTCTGCCTAAAGAAGGTTTTCACCCATGTAAGGTGTTGTTTTCTGTTTGGTGAGATATGAAAGGTTTAGTTCACTTTGAACTTTTAAACCCAAGTCAAACGATAACAAAGGAGATATATTGCGAGCAGCTTGAGCGGCTGAAGTGAGCGCTAGAAGAAAAACGACCAGCTTTGATTTCAAGACGAAAGGTGTTCTTCCATCAGGTTAATGCTCGGCCACATACAGCGAGGATGATATTCCAAAGGTTGGAGCAGTTTGAATGTGAAACGGTGCCCCATTCGCCGTATTTGCCGGACATTACCCTATCTGATTATCATTTATTCCGCAATATTCAAAAACATATGGACGGAAAAAATATGAATTCTGTAGACGAAGTCAAAACAGTACTGGAGGAGTATTTTTTGTCACGCACAAGTGAATGTTGGAAAAGGGGCCTTGCATTGTAGACAATGAAGGAGAGTATATTTTAGATTAAAGAAGAACTTTGTTTACCTTAATTTTGAAAAGTAAAAGAAGTATAAATAACCTGCATTAGTTATGGGATGACCCAATAGATATAAATAACGTGAAACACTCATCTACTACAAACTGAATAATGTATTCTAATCTTGTTATGTAAATACGGTTTATAATGGGGAAAGCGACCAGCCGAAAGGCTTTATCTTCGCAGAGATTATAGAATTGAAATTTTCAATGGCGATTATTCTAGATAATTTTTTTTAGGTTGTTGATGAATATTTCGTTACCTTACAATAGTTAACAGAAATACAACGGAAGATTCCTCCCCTCTTATTGCTTGTGCATCTAAAAATAGCAACCATTACATCAGGATAGTAACCATTCCTTACATCAGATTTAACCATTTTCAAAAATCGAATGTATTTGATAATATTATAATAGCTTATTTATACTGCAGAATTTGGTATGGGTTGGTAAATCTTTAATAATTAGTCTTCTAAATGAGAACAGACCTGAGGTTAACCAACAACAATACCAGTGAAGTAAGCCACTGGTAGGGGTGACACAGTATATACAACAATTTAAATAAATTAATTATTCAGCAGTACTGTCTAAGACACTACTTTTCACCAGTGTTATCTTTTCTCAATGTTCCAAACAAAATTCTCATCTTTAAACATTTTAAAGAAAACTCCTCTGATAATTAAAGAATATAAGAAACGCAAAGTGAAACGAAAACAATTGCAGACTTTCCTCCGGCAGTAAATAAATTTTACTTATTTGTGACGTATCTACAACACTTCGAATAAAAGCTAGAATTATAATTAGACGTAGCTTTTAGAATTCTGAGGCTTTCTTTTGTTCGTTGATACTTACTGTTTGTTAAATATATCCTTTCTTTCCTGTTTCTCTGTAATAAATCTCTATGTACAGTTTGTTGTCTCCTTTTTTGTTAATTTGCAAGGTGGAAGATTTTCATTCTCAGTCATTTCACCCAGCCATCCCTTTCTCAATACTTCTGATTTCTTTTGTGCAAATGTGCTGCATTTTAGAAAGAAATAAAAAATAGGAAGTTATGAAGTTTTATAAGCAGTATTAATACAGCAATTTTGACCAGTTTAAGTAGCGTGGTTTTATGTCGCGGGATCAATACGGATCTAACGATAGCGCTTCGTTAAACACGACCAACGTGACATATAGTTTCGATTTTCGATTAATGAAAATTTTCTCGTTGTTTCCCATAATAATTACTCCGAGCCACTATGAATATCTTCAAAACCTTTTCCCGTTAAATAAGGTGTTTCTAGTATTGTAAAAAAAAAAGCAGTAGAAAAGAGTAGCACGTTAAGATCTTTAAATAAATGTAAAAAAAAAAACGTTTGATGCACGGTTTAGCGAAGGCATAATTCTACATTTCAGTAATATTTTATTGTATTCCATAACCTCTTGTCATGATCGTTTAGAAGTTTGACCTCTCTCAATTTCTATACATTCTAATATCATCATCGGGAAAGATTCAGTATTTTAATTTACTGGAATGAAATAAAGAAACAAGGAAAGAAACAAAAAGAAAGACAGAAGGAAAGAAAGAGAAATAACAGGTGTCATTTTGAGGAAAGTAGTGTAGGTGGGTTCAGGGAACAAATGTTCACTGACATTATACACGTAATAATAAAAGAATCTCATACTTGAACAGACATTGTAATCAGGCAGTAAAAACAAGGGTGCCCTACAGTTTTCTGAATAAATAGTTATCTATTTTTTAGAGCAAATACAGAAGTCAATTTATACTCCTCCGCTTTTCTTATTTGTTCTACACACTATATCAAGCGTCCATGAGGTTGAACTGTCTCTCAAAAACTGCATTATCAATATAATATCTTTCAAGTAATTTAATTATGGAGATCCTACCTAAAACCCCGTTTTACTACGAAACAGGTTTTGTCTACACTATAGCAGTGGTTCCCACCCTATACATACATACATACATACATACATACATACATACATACATACATACATACATACATACATACATACTGGGGGTCCGTGAAAATATAAAAAGGGGTCCGTGGTAAAACTCATTTAAATAAAAGGAGTCCTTAGTAGTAAAAATGTTGGGAACCACTTCTTCAGAGCATTAAGCATTTCCTTATACCGTTACTATGCCAACTAAAGTTGAATTGAAAGTGTCGTTTTTGTATTGTTTATTCTCACTTAGACACTACCAACATAATAAACATTTGTGTATTACTGTATCTGTATTATAGACATCAGTGTTACAAAATCCTAAATGTAATTAGGCGGGACTCCATTTAAGAAATGGGATGCAACGGTATGAATTATTAAAGGTCTACATTTACTCTGACGCTCTATCTACTTGTAGCCATTTTCTATTGATATCGATAACATTTTCTGCTAAAATTTTGCTTAACTTAAACTGGTTAAGAGAACAAATTTTAATGTCAAACTGATAGAAATGTAACTGATGATGAATATTAAAGATTACTGCATAATTTGTCGGAATAATTGAAGTTTTACGTTCACTAGAGATATCATTATCATTTTTAGAAAGTTTATTTGGAAAATGGCCAATTTGTAAATCTTTCATGTTTTTCTGACAGACAAAAAGTATCACATGGAAAATTATCTATCTCTCTCGATACTAAATCTTGGCTTTATTTTATCCGCTTCTTCATTCTGGTTGTTTGATTTAAGTAATATAATTAGTTGTATAATTTTTAGTTGAAATAATAATTATTCTGTTATCAATTATTCATATTAGATATAGTATTTCAGTGGTATGTAGATTATATAGTTTTTGAAATTGTTATAAACATTTTTCTTACTCTTACAATAAATTATTTCTTTGTGCTGTGTCTGAGTGAGTATTTTCACATTTGCATTTGACAATTGATAGACAACTAGGTAGTTGCATGGTGAAACTGGTAGATAATACACAGAGAGACAGATAGAGAGAGAGAGAGAGAGAGAGAGAGAGAGAGAAGAGAGGGGAGAAAAGGTAGTATGATGACCAAGCATATGAGTGGAGCGTGGGTAAAAACATTGAGTCAAGAAATAAACATAGTTCTCATGTATATTTTATTATGAAGTCGATTGTGTTAAACTCGAATTTTATAACAAAAGTTTCCCCATCACGTCGCATTTTCTTGTAAATTAAAGGCGTGAGCTGGCAGAAACGTTAGCACGCCGGGCGAAATGCTTAGTGGTATTTCGTGTGTCTTTACGTTCTGAGTTCAAATTCCGCCGAGGTTGACTTTGCCTTTCATCTTTTCGGCGTCGATAAATTAAGTACCAGTTGCGTACTGGGGTCAATCTAATCGAGTGCCTCCCTCCACCAAAACTTCGAACCTTATGCCTAGAATAGAAAATATTTTCTTGTAAATTACCGACTTAATAACTACGCAATTTATATCAATTTCCACGATACCATAAATTTATTTTGCTCCCAAAGTCAGAAGAAATATGTCCATTGTAATTAAATCATAAATATATAATGAATTGGTGTGTTTGTTAGCATTATATAATGTATTAACTTACATTTTAGTATTTACTTCTTCATTTATAAGACGTCTCATGTGTGTCACGCTTCATGTTCCAGCAGAAGTCAGCCAGCATGGCTGGGCTCCATTTTCCCTCATACCTGTTTTCCGTTGACGCTATATCTTGATGGAACCTTTCGGGCGGCATTCAGGCTAGCTACTACGGATGGCACCTTTGAGACTTTCGGCCTCACTATAGGGCTGCTTCGCGGCCCTCTAACCCTTCTGAAATGAAACTTATTTCTTCAAATGTGCTGATCATAGTTTACTCAATAGGCGTAGGAGCGAGGTAACTGTAGTAAAAAGTAGGGGAGTCAGTGGAGTTCCATTTAAGCAGGCCTTCAGAAATTGAACATCCTAACGATACTCCCTGGGAGTTCATGATATGAAATTCACTGTCATTCCCATGTATTTAGTTTAAAATGCGGTAAAAATAGGGAGGATAAGAGGTTCCCCAATTAGGCGGCCCTTAAAAAAAATAAACCCCTTAGACATACCCTGAGATTAGGGAAGTTGCTGGTTTGAGTTTGTTGTCCTTGCACCAATGGTCTATGAGGAGTTAACGAACATAAAACGTAATGGACAGAGAAACATCACTCAAATTAATGTTAATAATATATATATATATATATTATATATATATATATTATATATATATATATATGTCTTGACTGACAGTTGCGTTGGGTACTTGACAATTGTAATAAAATAACTGACTTCATCATTTTTATACCTTATACATACATACATATATATACATATATAAAATGTATGTATGTATGTATGTATAAGGTATAAAAAAGGTGAAGTCAGTTATTTTATTACAATTGTCAAGTACTCAACTCAACTGTCAGTCAATACATTCTGAAATCTGATGATTACTGCGAACGTATGAAATGTTAATTGAACTTTATGAACATTACTAAATATTCTTTTTATTGTTTAACTCACTTCAACATTGCAATTTCTTTTTAAATACAACAATAAAAGACGTAACTTTATTCAATTGATATATTATTCTATTGATATATTATTCTATACACATTTACACAAATTCGAAATAAATATATATATACTTAATTATGCAAGAGACCTGTCGCCCTGCTCCCTTAATACAATATATATATATATATATTATATATATATATATTATATATATATATATATATATATATAAATTACCTATAAATTTTAATTTCATATTTCATGCTGACTACCTGATAAAATTCATTAAAGTGATTTTATGAATGAAGAAATAAAATAATATTTTTACCCCTGATTAATATCGCATTTTCTGCGGAGCTATTTTGATACTATACACGTGGTTGTCTATAAAAATTATGAATCTGACTTATCATTGCTGTATACGTGAAAGTACTTGCATGTAGACGTGCGAATCCACGTTGTAAAGGTGTGTATAATTATTTATATATTTCTCGTGTATTGTGTTTACGAAGATAAAAAGCATTTTATAGCTTTAATCCAGAAATTGGCCCGAATTCACAATTAACGTGAAGTCGTTTTTAGTATTTTTTCACTTACTTAGCCACGACCTTTGTCTTTTTGGAAATTTTCGGTAGTTCTTAGTGCCTCGGCATTTGTTTAAGCATGTTGAAGACAGGTCGCCCTGCTCCCTTGATATAATTACATATATATATATATATATATATTATATATATATATATATATAATTACACACCCACAAACATATATATACATATATATATATATATATATATGTATTTATGTGTAATTATTAATTTAATATATAAATTACCTACAAATCTTTACTTCATGCTGACTGCCTGATAAAAATCATTATCCTTCTGTTCTAGTTCGTATGTGTGTGTGTGTGTGTCTGTGTGTGCATGTATATAAGTATGTATGTATGTATGTATGTATGTATGATGGATGGATGGATGGATGGATGGATGGATGGATGGATGGATGGATGGATGGACGGATGGATGGGTGGACGGATGGATGGATGTATATGCATGCATAATAGTAAAGCATTAATATGAAATATATAAAAAAAAACAATATTTACTTCGAACAATATATATATATTGGAACAAAATAGATTATCATCATCATTGTTTATTTGTTACAAACATAGTATCTTCACTGCTCAGGTCATGCATAATTCTTTGGAGATGTTTGAGAAAACTCGATTTCGAAAATGTTGGTAGCTGTAGGGATGACGTCTACCAGATGAAAAAACTCTATAGCTTTTAAATTTTTCAACTTTTTATAATTTTTGAAAGTTGTTACCCCCAATTATTTTGGTATCTTGTAAGGTTACATATTTTTTATAATAGTGAGGACAATGTTTAAAGTTAGCTATACATCTCAAGTTTTTTATGTTCAGAGTCATGATTTTTGTCATTCAATTAATTGAACGCAATTACTGAATATACTTTATTTTATAGTAATGGAATTTCTAAGTCTTCTTGGAATGCTTCTGCATTAAAAATAAATACAAGCTGGCAAACACAATGCTATGAGAAATTAAATAAATTTTTAGCTAATCGAAATGCTTCAATGATGCCACAAATAAAACCACTAGCTTTAATGGTAACTCTTATAAAGTGGGTCATGCCAGAGTATTCACTATTTACGTGAAGTATATTAAAAGTATATCAAGATATGCAACTAGGGTTGATCCTGAAATTTGATAGCTATGGTTCAAACTGGTGTACCTTTCAACCTTATTGCACCTCGTCACGGAACCTTTGCCTGTTACGAAAATATTTCACCGATGAGGCAATTCGAAATAATGAACATGAAAGTTATGCATAGACTTTATTTGCATACTAAAACGATAATGTTCTACTTGCGTGATAATGATTATAAATTTCAATACACAGAACACCATTAAATAAATTATACCCAAGTAATCGTAGTTATAAACTTGTTGTTGCTTTTATAGTGATTATTAATATTCTTGTGGTTGTTGTTGTTGTTCTTGCTTTTATTGTTGTTATCGTTTGCAAGTAGCTTCACCAAAGTCCATTTAGTTGCATTAGATCTGAGTTATATCAATAACTGGTTTTCAATCATCCATCCACCCATCCATCCATCCATCCATACATACATACATAAATACACGCACGCACGCACGCACACACACAGACACACATATATATATATATATATATATATATATATACGTACGAGCTGGCAGAAACGTTAGCACGCTGGGCGAAATGCTTCGCGGTATTTCGTCTGCCGCTACGTTCTGAGTTCAAATTCCACCGAGGTCGACTTTACCTTTCATCCTTTCGGGGTCGATTAAATAAGTACCAGTTACGCACTGGAGTCGATATAATCGACTTAATTCGTGTGTCTGTGCTTGTTTGTCCTCTCTGTCTTTAGCCCCTTAGGGGTAATAAAGAAATAGGTATTTCGTCTGCCGCTACGTTGTGAGTTCAAATTCCGCCGAGGTCGACTTTACCTTTCATCCTTTCGGGGTCGATTAAATAAGTACCAGTTGCGCACTGGAGTCGATATAATCGACTTAATCCGTGTGTCTGTTCTTGTTTGTCCTCTCAGTGTTTAGCCCCTTGTGGGTAGTAAAGAAATAGGTAGTTAGAGCTTTTAAGAAATAAACATTGGACATCCATATTGTGTCTGTGCTTTTAGCTATTTACATCTACAAAAGATGCTCTCTTGAGACGAATAAAGTAGTTTAGAAGCAGTTGGATGCGTTAACATCCAACTCAAAGATTACTTACGGGAGACAGCGATTATATATCACCTGAGGAGATACAACTGGATCCCATTATACAGGTAAACCGTTGCTTAATTTAAGTCATGTGTGCATGTGGATTTATGTTGCATTGAAACATGTGTAGTGTTTATTAAATAGTTGTCTAAACGTACTCCTTTCTGTTGACTCTAGTCAATTTTTATTTTTCACCCACGATGAATGCCTAAGCCTAGACTTCGAATACCACAGGCTATTTTGTAATTCTACGGATGAACGAGCTCTATTTTGTACTCTAATACGTTTCTAACGGTATACACTTTATATATATATATATAATATATATATATATATATATATATATATATATTATATATATATGTATATATATAAATATATATATATATATATATATATATAGGAAGAGTTTACGAAAAAAGAAAAGACGAAGACAGGTGGTGTACAAAAGAAACAGATGTATTAGTATAACGCTCAGGAACAGAAAAAAAGTATTTTATGTTTCGAGCCTACGCTCTTCTATAGAAAGGGACACAGAAAAAAAACAAGGAGACAAACATATACATACACACATACACACATACTAATTATATACAGATCGCTAATTTTGAACAAATACTACTTCTGCCGCTAATAATGAATTGATAAACAGGCCAATATGAAGTTAGTTGTACATCTGGAAAGCTTTCGTTATCTTCTTTTTACTTGAAGTATCTAGTACTTTGAGAATACGCATATGTTTTGGCATATAACTACATAAATGAAATTATGAGTTTATTTTTTTTTTACTCGCAGAATATTTATTAAAGCTAAATTAAGTAGTAAGACTAACCTCTTAATATATAAATATATGAAGTGTTAAGTAGACAACACATGTCAAACACGCGAGCAGCAAATCAGCTTTTTTTAAGTCTCATCAAATATGCATATACATATTCGAATATCTTCTGTTAAGAGAAATTTGTTTATACGCAGGTTAAGAGGCATATGTTTATTTGCAATAATATCTCTTGAGAGGTATGAAAAAGAAATAAATTTGTTATAAAAAAATGCAGAATAGATTATTGTAGGAAAATGTATTCATATTCTATGATTTCAGATTACAAGATGTTTTGGAGTAAGTAACGCAAGAATTACATACTTTAACACATATATCCAAAACTATAGAATATCAGAAATTACACTTAAACAGAAACCGTACTATAACATGAACTATAAATTAACGTTACAAAAGTCAGACAACAATAGATTTGTACGAATTAGAATGATGGGAGTAATATAATAAGATGTATAGTACACGTGGAGATATATGTGGCTGTGTAGTAAGAAAGTTGATTCCCAGCCATATGGTTCCGGTTTCAGTCCCAAGGAGTGGTACCTTGAGCTAATATTTTCTAAATATATCCTCGGTTGAAAAAAGCCTTGTGTGCATTTCGGAGATGGAAAGTGGAAGAAGCCCGTTGTATATATGTGTGTTTCTCTTTGTGTCTGTGTCTGTCCCTTCACCACACCACTTGACAACCGGTGCTGGTTTGTTTACGTCTCCGCAATTCAGCAGTTTGGCTAATAGAAGAACAAGGCTTACAACAAGGGGTGGTGCCGATTCGTTCGACTAAAAATTCGTTAAAGAAGACAGTGTCCCAATATGGCCGCAGTCATATACAAGTATATATGTCATATGCGAGTATATATGTGAGTATATATAATCACGGTGATACATGTATGTCTTGCTTTTTCAATTTCGATTATTTTCATCATTTGTACGGTGATTTAGGATTTCTATTCATTTTTCCAATTTCACCTATGTGTTGAAGTTAAAATTTGTGGTCTGGTCCTTTTTACTGCTGCAATTAGCATGCCGATACTGCTTCTTAGTACCCTTAATTATTAATTCACAATGTTTTCCTGTTTTTGACACATGCTAAGCCACTGATATTATTATAAATAATAATAATATCCGCATATATATTATATATATATATATATACACACACACAAAAGTGTGTAGTACAGTGAAAGCGTTTGAGGAGCCCAGGATAAAACATGCAAGACTCAAAAGAGATTTAAAGAAGAATGTTGCGATCGAGAAGGTGAGTCTCGGTGACCTTTTGGCATGCAGTTTGTGACAAGTCATGCCTTGCTTTTCCCGGTATCGAATCTCATTTACGGACCCATGAAATACGAACCTCCACCAGCTATTTTGCTGTATATCTGTGCACACATTTCAATATTGTGTATGCCACAAGGTTTACAATTTTAACGGAGGCCTAAAAGACGTTTTAAGGTACACTAAGATAAGAAATTAACTGCAGCTCAAAAAAAAGCCACATAAGAAGCTATGATGAATCTAACGTGTAGGTACAAGGAATGGTCAGACTCTGCATAAGGAGTAGACTAGACAAGTACCATATATATGTGTGTATATAAGTTGATATGTATACATATATGCATGCATATATGTGTATGCCATGTGGGACTTCTCTCTCGATTTTCTCTTATTCTTTTCTGTTGACGGTCGTAGGCTGGAAACGTAAAAGTCTTTTGTTTTCATTTTTCCCGAGCGTGAAACTAATGCACTTGCTTGTTGTTTATGAAACTGTCTTCGTTTTTTGTTTTTCTATAAATTTCAACTATATATGTGTGCGTTTGTGTGCGTGTATGTATATATTATATGTATATGTATGTGGGCGTGCACTTTTACAGTCTACTTTGAGTTTCGCCCCGGGATTATCATCAGCTTTCACTATTCTCGGGTAGATTAAGTTGTTTCTAGTATATATAGGGATGACTACCTTCGATGTGAGTGTGTGATAACCTAATTTATGAGGGTTTTATAAGCAGTTCATCGACCATATTATCGAAAGGTATGGCATGTATCTCGACCTTTTAGTAGGTTGTGTATATATAATATGTGTTAAATTACGATATTTTGCGATGTTATATTAACTTTTGTTATTCTGTTTATGTATTAAAATATTTAGGTATTAAAAGTATATCAAGAAAAAATTTTACTCATTAAAAAAAAAAAATTATTGATTATTCAATTAGAGCATAACATTATTTTAAGACAAAATTTGTTAATTTATATTTATTTGTAACGGATGTGTTGCTATTACTCTTTTGTTATTTTTAGGTGAAAAAAGTTTCTAAGTTTGAACAAAACCTTTATTTAAAACAATATTTACAAGAACATCATTCTTTTCTATTATGAAGATAAATAAAATTAACTATAACAGAAATGATTCCTGGAAAAAAGTGCACTACAGTGAAAAATGCGGGCGTAGAATCCTAGAGATTCCTTAATATAGAACCTTGAATAGTAGAGAACAAGTAGTAATTAAGTTGGCAAATTGGCAAAGTACGGGTCAAGAGATAAAACTTAAAATATTGCTGCTGAGATTATATTTCTGGAATTGTTCATCAAATAGTGTGTGTACTTGTTTGGTTTTCATTTTAAATGTTATTTTTGGTTTTTATTGCAAATTATTTTCATTAAGTTATAATTCTTATTTAAAAATTTCTTCGTATTAGTCTAAAACATTTCTGTCTTATTTTTAGCATCATATCATATTTTTAATTTTATTTTCTTAAAAAAACCCATTATCCAAAACTTTCAAATCACAGATATTGTTATAAAACTAAACTCATGTAGAATATATGTAATTCAAAATAATAAAAAATACTAAAATAAAACTTTTAAGAAACAAAAGAAGTCATTACATTAAAGTTTTCATTATCAGATAACGGACTATTTTCTATTTCCAGTCAGGAGAATATTTTTAAAAAATTAAAGCTAATGAACAAATTGAGTGCAAAATGTGGAAATGACACTCTATTAAAAAAAAAAACTTGGGGTTTGTAATACATTGTCAATTTTGCTTAAATTGCAATTATGCGATTTTTAAAGTACATAGATTTCTAATATCAATACTTTATGTTTAAACTTGTAGACAATTAGTCTTTTCACAAAAATTGAAAATAAATAGCTTCTCGAGTTTGTTTCTAAATTTTTATGTAAAAGTTAAAAAATATAAATTGGCACTTATTACTATGTTAGTTTTTAAGTTCTAATTTCAGCAGCAATATTTTAGCTTTTTCTTTCTTTTTGTCCTGTACTTTCTAGTTACAATACACAGGAATATTTTAACGCTTTGTGCCTTCATTTCGGTATTGTTTCTTCTGTACTTTACCAGATTCAGTACTTAAGGCTATTCTAAGATTCTGCGCCCAAATTTTTCCTCCTCAGATACATATATATATATATATATGTGTGTGTGTCTTTACACGCTCTCACATACATATATACATATCTATATCTATCTATAGGGGTAGCTTATCCTGTTCAGGCTATATCATTAGCATTATCCTGCATATGAGAATTTAAAATTACTTCTTTAACTTTCTTAGACATCTCAACGCTCCAAAAGCAAACTTCGTTTGTTTCTTTGCGTTCATAGTAATTTGAATTTAACGCATGATAACGTCTCATAAAGCGACATCTATATATATCTTAAACTTGCGGAAGAATTTGTGGTGTTGTGCGGTTTAGATTAATTGGTTCAGAGCACCGCTACGCGTAATCACGGAGGTGTGAGTTCGAGTCTCATAGCCGGCCGCCAACACTTTTATTTGCAAAATAGGGGTACTTTATCCTGTTCAGGCTATGGTATTAGCATTATCCGGCGTTTGAGAATTTAAAATCGCTTCTTTCTAAAACACCTCAACGCTTCTAAAGCAAAATTCGTTTGTTTACGTTCATCGTAATTTGAATTACAACAGAAGAAAGAGAGAGAGAAAGAGTGGTGAAAGAGTACAGCAGGGATCACCACCCCCTGCCGGAGCCTCGTGGAGCTTTTAGGTGTTTTCGCTCAATAAACACTCACAGCGCCAGGTCTGGGAATTGAAACCGCGATCCTACGACCGCGTGTCCGCTGCCCTAACCACTAGGCCATTGCGCCTCCACACACACACACACACACACACACACACATATATATATATATAATATATATATATATATATATATATATATATATAACTATATATATATAAATATATATACATATATATATATATATACACATATATATATAAATATATAAATATATATATATATATAATATATATATATATATAATATATATATATATGCTTCTCAACCTTATAAAATAATATTTTATGTAAAGCCATCATTCACAACACTCTCTTTATGTCCAGAGCAATTCAAATTTGATTTACGTTTCACATATTGTCATTGTTAATTAATGATTTATATTTGCTGTCATCATTATTTTCCTTTTTTCATAGATTCATTAGAGTTTTCCTTTCTATACGCTAAAATGAAATCATCTTAATAACTGGACGTACCTTAATAACAGTACATTAGCCTCTAATCTTGAATTATATATAATTTTGATGAGTAATTAATAGACTTTTGATATCTCTCAAGAGATATTATTGTTTACAAACCTATTTAATGTAAGTAATGATCTTTTAAATTGACTCGAATGTTTATTGAAACGATTGAAGACAGCTTACTGCTAGAAGACTTGATGTTGAATATTATGTTAGCATTTATTCTTCAACATATTAAATCTGACTTGCTAGAAATTGGCCATGCAAAGAAGAAAACATAAATATGAGAAGAGCTATTCACATTTTTAGCAATTCAATCAGTATACAACGTCTCAAAAAGTATACAACATCTCAATGAACGTACTGCTTTACGTTGAATAGTATTTCACAATGTTTTTATCATTATACACAGTTGAAATCTTCGATATTACGTATTATATTCGTTCTTATTCTAGCCAGAGGTTTTCTCTACCCTTAAATCACAAGTTCAAAATTCTGTTAAGGAGAGGATTAGAGGAAATTTAGTAGAATTTATTGATATAATTAAGTTCTAGTTGATGCAATGATCTGCGTATTGTTGATATTGCCTTGTTAATGATTACGTAATGATCTTTTTATCTTAGTAAAATCATAACTACCAACAGATTATCTTTCTCATCAATTTACATTGAACTTTCATTCTTTCAAAATACAAGCATTTTTGCGAGACTTGTTCTCTTTAGTGTAATGTGTACCGTTATATGTAATGTTTAGTGGCTGTGTGGTAAGTAGCTTACTTACCAGCCACATGGTTCCGGGTTCAGTCCCACTGTGTGGCATCTTGGGCAAGTGTCTTCTACTATAGCCTCGGGCCGACCAAAGCCTTGTGAGTGGATTTGTTAGACGGAAACTGAAAGAAGCCCGTTGTATATATGTATATGTATATATATGTGTGTGTGTTTGTGTGTCTGTCTTCGCCCCCACCCCAACATAGCTTGACAACTGATGGTGGTGTGTTTACGTCCCCGTAACTTGGCGGTTCAGCAAAAGACACTGATAGAATAAGTATTAGGCTTACAAAGTATAAGTCCTGGGGTCGATTTGCTCGACTAAAGGTGGTGCTCCAGCATGACCGCAGTCAAATGACTGAAACAAGTAAAAGAGTAAAGGAGAGTTGGCTCTAATTAAAAGAGCTATTTCTGTGTTATCAGTTTTGTATCAGCAATAGTTTGTCTCTTTTAAAATCAAGCAATCATTAATAGGACAATTCCTTTACATGTGTGTGTGTGTCTGTGTGTGTGTGTATGTGTGTGTATGTGTGTGTTTGTGTGTGTCTGTGTGTCTGTGTGTATGTGTGTGTGTCTGTGTGTGTCTTTGTGTGTGTGTGTGTTCGAAAACAAGAAGAAACGTAAGCGTGAAACATTTTGAACATAGCTTGAAACATTTTAAACACAGGATTATAAACATTTTAAACCTTTCTTAAATATTCTATTCAGCTTGGGTGTAAGCTTGGATGCATGAGCAGAATGGTGTCAGCTGTCAGTACAGAAGATTACAAAAGTAATAAAATTTGGAGAGGCATAACACAAATGATGGAAAATAGATACGCATCTGCCGGGTTTCTGAATACCAGTTTTTCATCGCTGTTATTGCTTGAGCCAAACATCGAAACCCGTCAGAGATGGAGGTTTTGCTTGACAATAACATTGCGCCGTTCTAGATTACTGGTTGTCACTCGGCAGTAATTTGTTATCTATCCGATATCAAGGAAAACTGGCAACGATCAGAATAAAAATAGCGCAGAAGTGGCTGTGTGGTAAGTAACTTGTTTACCAACCACATGGTTCTGGGTTCAGTCCCACTGCGCGGCACCTTGAGCAAGTGTCTTCTACTATAGCCTCGGGCCGTCCAAAGCCTTGTGAGTGGATTTGGTAGACGGAAACTGAAAGAAGCCCATCGTATATATGTATATATATATATGCCTGTGTGTGTTTGTGTGTCTGTGTTTGTCCCCCTAGCATTGCTTGACAACCGATGCTGGTGTGTTTATGTCCCCGTTACTTAGCGGTTCGGCAAAAAGAGACCAATAGAATAAGCAGTGGGCTTACAAAAGAATAAGTCCCGGAGTCGAGTTGCTCCATTAAAGGCGGTGCTCCAGCATGACCGCAGTCAGATGACTGAAACAAGTAAAAGAGTAATGAGTATAATAATGGCTCTTTCAACTATAGGTAGAAGATCGGAGATTTTAGGAGTTGAAAACCTATTCTACTTTATCGATCCGAGTATTTGTCTGGTACGAATTTCATCGACCTCGAAAGGATGTAAAACAATGTCGAATTCGGCGGCATTTGAACCCAGAACGTAAAGAGCCGGAAGAAATGCCCGTTCACCGCAATAATAATAAGAATAAGAAGAAGAAGAAAAAGAAGAATGATGATGATGATGATGATAATGACGACGACGGCGGCCATGGTGGTGGTGTTGGTGTTGGGGGCAGCGGCGGCCATGGTAGTGGTGGTGTTGGTGGTGTTGGTGGTGTTGGTGGTCTGGTGAGGAGGAGGTGAAGAAGAAGAAGAAGAAGAAGAAGAAGAAGAATTTGGTTTATCTAGCAGCAGGATATAATGCGTTGGTTTGACAGAAAAGGAGACAAAAAAGAACAATAAAATATGAGGCAAGAAATAATCGTCAAAAGGAAGAATGTGTGAACACATGGGTGATAGGGAAATTGGGAACATGCCACACACAAATGATTGCGCAAAGGCATTAAAAGCAAATTCCTTGTTATTCTTCTAGTCCCACATAATGTAGGCTTAAATATCTGCATCTGTTTTGGTGCTCTCACACACCACATAAATTGACATAATACAGTATTAAACAAATTTATAATCAATATTATTACAAAACACTTTATTACCAGAACCTGTAAAGGTGCCTCTAAATACTTTGTGATATTTAATCATGCTCCTTTCGTCATGCTCTGGGCTTATATCTTACTGTTGTAAGACCCCTTCTGGGGTCCATAAAATAAAGTATCAGACAAATATTAGATATGATTTATCCGGCTGTATGTTGCTCTAAAATTAAGAGTTATATCTGAGAAAATTAGCAATCGTTATTATTATGCAAAAGCAAGAAATAGAAGCGATCCTCTAGAATCATTAAGCAAGGTATACAATATATTTTATGCATATTTATAACCTTTTGACATTGTATGAAATATTCGTAAGGGGATCACGCATGCCTATGTTAAAGGCGCCAAGTTGTTAGACTTATGCGGAACATGACTGCTAAAAATTTACATATTGATAATTTCATGCATGTATTTAACGTTTTTGCGGTAAATATATTTATGAAATTCAATGCTAATTATGAAAACATAGTTTTAAAATATCACGAAGTCGTTTAAATATATATCGGTATACGGTTTTCTAGAAAATGTACGAAATTGAAGAAATATAGATTGATGTAGTATAACACGAATGAAATAAACATGTAAGCAGTAAAGTATGAATATAGTAAAATACTAAAAGGCATATGAGGGGGAAAAAAGACATTTCGTTTCTAATGTAATGTACAAATGTAATTTTGAGGAACAAATTTGTTAATCTTGCTCTAAATTTATTCAGCTGGCAAAATATTTGGATTCACTTCAAGAATTTGATTAAGCATTTGCTATAACATGAATTTTAATCATGTAAACTGAAGTTAAATTAATCATTTTTTTTTTTTATAAACATATAATTTATGATTTCTTCCTGAAATGACTTACTGTTAGTATTGAGAATTTTAACTTCATTACAGCATAGCTTCATGAATATATATTTTCAGTTAGTTAATGCTATTGCAAACATTTTCCCTTTAAGAAGTATTGTATCACGAACCGATTTAAATTCCTGTTGAAGACGATTTCTGTTGAAGTCCCGGAAATATTAACTGTAGTCCGTTATGTCGCTATTCAATTATATACCTTTACTAGCAGTATCGCCCGGCGTTGCTCAGGTTTGTAAGGGAAATAACTATAAAGCATTTTTAGAGAGTTATAGCCAAAAAATAGCAAAAAAATGGAAAAAAATGATGGTAAATTATCCGGTTTGTGTTTCTGATTCTCGACCCCATGTCGAATTTATCGATTTTTTTCAGAACTGGGGGAACTTTTCAAAATTTTCGCTGCGTTAGTTTTGAATTATGACATTGGGCTATGTGTGTGTCAAGTTTCATCAGAATCGGTTGAAAGCTGTGGTCAGGGTGAGGGTACAAGCAAACAGACACACAGAAACACGCACAGACAAACTGCCGTTTATATAGAGAGAGATAATCACAGCTTAGTCTCAGGCTGGCGTTTACTTTCGCTTTCATTTTTCACCATTCCATAAAATGGAAACTAATGGTGTTCTTTTTCTCCCAGTATTATGTAACCACCTTGCACCAAAGCAAGGCCTAATATCAACATTAGAAGCGGGGTTAATTGCAGATACGTTAAACCATGAAAGAGGCTAAATTTCCCAACGTGGCATATATTGTCATTATTAAATTAAATAAAACAGAAGTAGTAATTTGATGGTTTGTTGCCAACTTAATGTGGCAGTCCCCGGAAAGGGAAGAATACTGTTGATATTTAGTACCAGGAAATATCGTTTCCAGTTGGTTATGTGACACAAGCGTTCTGTGTCCTTAAGTTTTCAAACAGGGGAGATAAGCACCTCCACCCAGCAAAGCCAGCAACCAGAGACTAGTTTCAGTATCATTGCGCTTCATCAGCCTGGACTAGCTTTGCTTGCTAGATGTCGATGCTTATTCGCCGTTGAAAACTTATAGAATTTTAAGGGAAATATATTCACTGATCTACAAAATTAGAAATATTGCATTTCTAAACCTCTCAGAAAGACTTATACAATAGCAGCAGGATAAGGTGATGGTTTTCTGTCAACGTAATGTGGAAGTCCCAGGAAAGGGAAGTATTCTACTGCTATTCTAGGCTGATGAAGTGCAATGATTCTGAAACTAGTCTCTGAGTGCTGGCTTTGAGGTGTTAATCTCCCCTATTTGAAAACTTAAGGACACAGTACGCTTGTGTCACATAGCCAGCTGGAAACGATATTTCCTGATACTAAATATCAGCAGTATTGAGGGCGTGATAGATGAACCGCGATATGGAGAATGATTATTGTATGTCAATAAATAAGGCGATAGAGTGGTTGTATAATGTCAACATAACGTGACAATCCCATAAAGGGAATTACACTACCGCTATATAGCCCTCGGAAGCATCGATGCTTCCTGTCGGCTTTGACATACTTCCTGTGTCCTTATATTTGCAAAGGGGAGGCAAGCACCTCCACCAGCTAGGACGGGACTCGATACACTGGACTGATGACGGGCAAGACCCAGAAACATGCATGTCTTCGGGTTGCTAGTCCTAGCTGGTTGGGGTGCTTGATCCCTCTTTGCAAATATAAGGACACAGGAAATGTGTCAAAGCCGACAGGAAACGTCGATGCTTCCTAGGGCTATATAACGGTGGTGTAATTCCCTTTACGGGATTGTCACGTTATGTTGACATTATACAACCACTCTATCGCTCCACCACCGCTCATATCTCTTTGAGACATTTAGAAATTCAATGTTTCTAAATAAATAAGGCGCTGAAGCCTTTTTATTTACCCTTAAAAACCTGAATCCACATCGTTGAGCGGTGTAGATCCACCAACCCACCATTGTAGAAAGGTTTATGCCTTATGTATTACTACATCATGGCTTTCAACTACACCACAGCACTACAAGGAAGAATTGAGAGCAGCTAAATAATAAGGAAGAATTTCGGTGTTTTTCCCGGCACGCTATAGATGTATCCCATCTCCCATATCACACCCTCTGCCTTAGAAAGGAAATAACACTTTGCATATTGTAGCAGTAAAATAGTATCTCTGAAAAGACGAGAAATGCAAATTCATTTTTATGTGCTAAGTAGGTTAAGTAATTTCCACTTTGGCCTCTGCATCTTCAGCTATGAATCTACCATAATTGCTTGCTCAATAAATTATATTTTCCTGGAAATATTTTAATTTACTGATTGTTATTTTGCGTTATACAGCATTAATTATTTCCGATGTATTCTGTATGTTAATGTTCTGCTAAACTACCGTCAGCTTAATCGCATTTTCTCCATTTATTTTTGTTTATTAGTTTCCCAGCAGCTTTGTCAATCGTTCTCGAAAAGTATTATGCGTTAAAACATATTATTATCCTTTGCTCCATTATCTGAAACAAAAAAAAGCTGATGTAATATTCACTGAACCAAGTTGAAGGGAACGGCCAAAAGCTTAGTTAAATACTAATAGAAGTTATAAAGCAAAGGCGGCGAGCTGGCAGAATCGTTAGCACGCCGGGAGAAATGCTTAGTGGTATTTCGTCTGTCGCACATGTGTTCGTGAAGTAAGAATTGCTGTTTCGTGGTGTTAATATTGTTAACAACTGTTGTTTCTTGTTAAACTGTTGAATAACTTAACTGTTGGAGTTTTCAATTGAAAACACTTAGTGCTTGTGGTAGCACGCGTTGTTCATTCCCCCTTTGGGGGGAAGAATGTCGTCTAGCATGGAGCCTACCGTTGGAGCAGAAATACTTGTTTCTCCTGTTGAGTGAGAGGAGGAAATACATGTCCGGCGAGGAGCCAACTACAGACAAGGAAATAGGGGTTTCCCCCGCTACAAGAAGGAATAGCAGAGAGGATAATATATTTGATATTTTGGAGATGTGTCTGAGAGCTCGTCAGAACTTTCACCAGGAGAGTTTCCGACTTTGCCAGAGAACAAAGGCATTGTGTCGAAGAGAATAATTGATGTGCCTAGCATCCAGATAGAACCAAAAAATGGAAAAAAAAGTTTTGCGTTGGCTGCTGGGGGTGGACCCAGATACTGTCGACGAATAAAAGCGAAATTATGAAATACAGCAAAATGCTGGAAATAAATGACAACAGTGTGAAAATTGAACCTCCGCAAAAGTTATTACAGGAAGAAAAGCAAAAAACAATAATTTTCAAAACATATTGTCTACAAAATAGAAAAATTGAAAGAATGTCAGAAGAGAAAATAGAAAAGTGCTTAAAGCCAATATTGGGCGACGTAGTATTTCTGAGAAGAGGAAAAAAATTCGGAACGGTGGAAGTAAGGTTCACCAATAAAGAAATAGCACACAAGAACTCAGTGGAAACGTTGAAAACGAACGACGTGGAGTTAATACCCTATTATATGGGGATGAGGACGTCGCGAATAAAAATTACAAGGGTCCGCCAGAGGTCGAACCTATGTGGTTGTTGGCGGCAGTCCTAATCAAAGAGGTAGAAAAAATTACTCTCCTCCAGGCTACCGCTACGGAAAACCCACGCTGGGATGGTAAAACAATTAATCTTCTCATTCAAGCGGACCCTAAAATAATTCAAACAATTCCTGAGACAATTGAGGTAGGGGAGGAGAACCTCGTGGTGTTTGTTGAGGGCCGAAAAACCTCGATGTTTTTATGTGGTCAATTAGGCCACATCGAAGGAACTGCAAGGAAATGAAGAAGAGGAGGAAGAGGAGAAAAAAGACAAAGAGGAAGAAGATAAAGAAGAAACAGATGAGAAAAAAAACAACAAACAAAAGAAAAATACAACCAGCAACCCAGCCGAGAGCGGCGACTACTACAGAACAACGACCAAAAAAGACTGCCAGAAGAGAAAAAGAAGAAAAAGGCATAATAGCCGTATACACTAAAGATACTGAGCTCATGAGAGACATTCAACTCATAAAGACTGTAAAAAAAAATTGATAACCTTTCAGAGGAATTTATCAATTACGACATATATGAAGTCTCAAATAAGACTTATAGAATTCTACAAAATAAGTACAGAAAGACTGTATCTCATTGAGATTAGATTTTAACAGTCGATATTTCATGGATTACCAGCTCCGATCCCGCGAGAAAAGGAAAAGGTGGAGATTCCCCCTCCACCTGATAATTCTGTGTCGGTGTGTGAGACGGGATTTTGACAAATCTATTTCCCAAGACCGTCCACCTCCGACCCTGGATAAAAAAAAGGTGGAGGGTCCCCCTCCACCGGACAATCCTAATTAAACAGGTAAGTGATGGCTATTCACATTGGTTGTTTAAATGTTCATGGCCTGTTGTCAAGCTGGAAGCAAGGACGCTTTCTGAATGACATCAGGTCGAGAAATTTGGATGTAATTGTTGCAACGGAAACCCGGGTGAAGGGGCCAAGAGATCTGCTCCCCTCCTGAACGGCTACGAGAAATACGTTTCTCCGAGTCGGGCGGGAGGTGGGGGTGGGGGTTGGTCCTACTAAAAAGAAACCGGGTAGCCGAGAAAAAGTTGGTTTTTCTGACCCAGAAGGCAGGCTGGTCGTTCTCGACTTGACATTCAGTTGTGGCAAGACAATCAGGCTGGTCGCTATTTATGCACCAAACATTATTGGCCCGCAAACTGAATATTTTCGTGGCCTAGGAAAGTTCCTAGCCACGTCGCATTCACTAGTAGTGTTAGGAGACTCTAATACAATATGTGCAGCACACACAGATTGTGTTGGCTCAAACTCGAACATGAACAGAAAATGTAACACAGGCTTTCGGGATCTGCTAAGTCAATTTCAGCTAGCAGATCCATATAGGTTGGAGCACCCGAACACTCCACAGTGGACGTGGTCAAATAGTGACGGGTCTACCAGAACATATCTAGATAGGATTTTAATTAGAGAAAAAGATAAGTCCATAGTTGAGTGTCCACAGTTTTTTCTAGTCAGCTACAGTGACCACAAGATGGTTACCTGTAAACTGACGGTAGATAAGTTGCATAGACAGGGATCTGGCTACTGGAAACTCAATACGTCCCTTTTGGCGATTGAGGAGTACAGAAAGCGGATCAAGATGTTAATACAGAGGGCATTAACAGGTACCATCATAATAACAACAAATGGTGGTACGCCCTAAAAAGAGCCATCAAATATGAGTCTATTAGGTTAGCATAAGTTTAGCTAAGAAGGGACGTAAAATAGGAGATGGTCTAGTTAAGGAACTAGAAGAAGCCTGGAGGACTGGTAATACAGACCAAGCGAGGGTGAAAAGACTGGAGTTAAACCAGCATCTTGAAGCCCACCACATGGGAAGTATTACCAGAGCTAAGTTACGTGCAATGGGAAGTGAAGGAATCAAAGCCGCTGGATGGGCCCGAGTGGTGGAAGCTCGGCAACGAAATAGTTCCTCTATTCGGTCTTTGACGAATCAAAATGGTGTCTTGATAACGAACCCGAGAAAATGTGTGAGGTCTTTCGGAGTAGTACTTCGCCCAGCTGTTCGGGGGTGACGGCGGCGTCCTGGTGGTGGGAGAGCCCTCGAGGACTTTCTTACCGGGCTGCCGTGCCTCTCGGGGTCGGATGCGGAGTCTTGCGAAGGGCCAATCACACTTGAGGAGGTGATGGAGGCTTTGGCCGATTGTAAAGCGGGTAAGTCACCGGGACTTGATGGTCTTCCGTACGAGCTGTATAATGTATGCCAGACTTGTTCGGGCAACTACTGACTGACGTGTACGCGAACTGGAAACAGAATGGGTTTATCCCCAGATCTGTGCGCCGGGGAGTAGTGACGTTGGTCAGAAGGACCCGGACAAGGGGGACGTTCTAGAGAATTTCAGGCCCATCACTCTGTTAAACGCAGAAGTGAAGATTTTGGCCAAGGTTCTAGCAAAAAAGGTTGGCGCGTGTCGCGAATGGTATAGTCGGGGAGGCACAGACGTGTGCCATCCCAGGCAGAACCATTCAGGATACCCTCCATCTTATTCGCTATACCATAGAGAGGTTTGGTAATAAATCTGGCAAAGGTGGTGGGGCATTGGTGCATTGGACCAGTCTAAAGCTTTTGATAGGGTTGACCATCGATACCTAGCGACTGTACTTGCGCGGTTTGGCCTGGGCCTTGGCTTCCTCAGGTGGTTTATCGCTTTGTACCACAACATTGACTCGATAGTTCGGGTGAACGGTTTCCTTTCGAAGCCGTTCTGCATCAGACGCTCGGTTCGTCAAGGATGTCCGCTTTCACCACTTTTGTATGTGATGGCTCTCGAGCCATTACTGCAAAGGTTGAGTGGCATCCCGAGAGAACCAGGACTAGAGGAGTTTGTTACGGCTTTCGCGGATGATATCACTATCAGTGTAACCACAGTGGTACGCCTACGTGAAGTAGGTAAGACTATTGAGGCTTACGAGGAGGTAGCAGGAGCAAAGATTAACCGGCGACGAAAGGAAAAGTCGGCGGCTTGCAGCTCGGCACCTGGGTTGGCAAGTCGATGCCTTCAGACAGTGTTGTTAGGCGCTGGACGGAGGGACCGGTTAAGTTGCTGGGAGTCTGGTTTGGACCAGGCCTCCAGATAGAGAAGAACTGGACGGAGGTATTGAGCAGGGTGGCTGCAGTAGTCAAGACTTGGTCTTGGCGGTGGCTATCCCTGAAAGGGAGGGCGGAAGTGGCCAATGTGTTTATCGCATCGGTCATTACCTACCGCCTGACTGTCGTGCCCTGTCCGGATTCGTGGTTGATCAGGTTGGAGAGACAGCTCTTTCGCTTTTTGTGGAAGGGCAGGTCGCCACTTGTGAAACGCTCTGTCTGCTGTCAAAAGCCTTTAAATGGAGGTTTAGGGATGCCTTGGTTAATGATGCGCGAATGCGTTGAGGTTGAGGCACCTCTGGATTCTCCTGGATAGTGAACGGGTGTGGTCTCCGCTGGCCAGACAAATGTTCCCTAGTTCAAGAGTTTTTGCGAACAGGAAGCCTGGTGTTCTCGTAGACCGAGGTCGAGTGAGGGGCATAAAGAGTGCCGTAAGGCCCTCTTGCTGTTCCGGCGCTCGGGCAACGCCAGCGGTGGGGGTTCCACACGGATTTTATATAGTGGGTGGTGGTAGAGTCTGAATGCGACGATGGCCTGGGGTCGACTCTAGGTCTCGGATTTATTCAACTGGACAGCTTGTTTCATCGTACATTCGGGTTGAGAACGTTGGACAACTTCCAAAAGTCCTTAACCTGGCAATGCTACAGAGGTGCCTTGCCCGTTTGGGATAAGCTCGCAAGACATGGTAAACGTCAGTCGCCGACCTGTCCAAGATGCGGTGGGGACAGGGAAACCGTCCCTCACGCTATTGTTCAGTGTCCGGAGATAACTGAAATGTGGCTTATGCTGAACATCTGTTGTCCGGCGAAGGAAGAGTACGGCTGTCGACTGAGTCAATTATAAAAATTGACCCACCGGGAGTTCTAACGAACGAAGGTAAGAATTGTTTTCTCACGGTTGTAGCAATAGCAAAGAGGCTGTATGGAATACTAGGATAAAAGGAATTAAGACAGGCAACTTTATCTCTGGTGACAATTTACGATCCTTTTTTTCTTTTCATTTGAAAAGGAAACTGTGGCTGGAGAAGAGGTGTCTGTCAGAGTGTACGTTCCAAAAGAGATGGAAGTATGTTGCACGAGTGTTGTGCGTGCAAGAAACCGTGTGAATAGACGAGAAAAAAAAAAAAGGAAAAATAAGAAGGTATCAGCGAGATCGGGGGGCTTGTGGGATCGGAGCGTAACTTGATCATCGCTTCATTTGTATTGTTTTTGTACTGTGTATTCCATTCGATTTTTATGTATTGTTTTTATTTTTGATGTCACATTTATGTAAAATCATATCGATTCACTGATCCCATCAGTTGTACTGTCCATATCTATGTTTGGCCCCCGGTGGGCAATAAAGAAATTGGTATTTCGTCTGCCACTACGTTCTGAGTTCAAATTCCACCGAGGTCGACTTTGCCTTTCATCCTTTCGGGGTCGATTAAATAAGTACTAGTTACGCATTGGGGTCGATATAATCGACTTAATCCGTTTGTCTGTCCTTGTTTGTCCCCTCTATGTTTAGCCGCTTGTTGGCAATAAAGACATAAGAAGTTATAAAGCAATAGGCTGATAAGCTGGCTGAACAGACTGTACTCCGGACAAAAAGTTTGGCGGTACTTTTGGATTTAATTCTGTTTTCAAATTCCGCCGAGGTTCACTGTCTTTTTCATCTTTTCTTGGTTTACTTGCCCTCTACACCAAATTTCAGGCCTTATATCACCGATGGTAGAAAGAAAACAATAGGAAACAATATTTATGAACTTACAGCATATTTCGGCTGCCTGAACAAAACTTTTCAGTAAATAATCATTTTTTTCCCAAGGTTTTCTATAGTATTTATACAAAATGCTTATTGACTTACATTCGTTGCAAGAGTAGTGTTATGCATTGAAATAAACCAGATTACTCTGATATTTTGGCTTCTGCTACTATGTGGGTTGTCTTCCGTGTATACTTTCGTCTTACAAGATTATATAAGTTTCTTTTAAAAACTCTCTAACTTAGTTATTCTATTTTGTCCTTCATCTCTGAAATAGTGGACAATTTATTTAATATATAACACAAACTCGAGATTTTCTCTCCTCTATATAAGACACTTTTGCATGTCTCCTCAAAAATATGCAAAAACCGATCATAACGTTCACAGAAATGTTTTTAGTTGCAGCAGATTGTAACATTTTAGTCAAGATCTGTTCAGCTGCTAGGTGGCTTTTCTGTGTCTAGTGATATAGAATGCATAAAGCAGTGGCTTATTTGTGCAATATCAGCTTAACTGAAATCTAGTTACTTCTTACACAAATTGGATACCAAAAGTCTACAAAGATCGACCAGGAATTAGCAACGAGAGAAATATATAATACTTGTTTTCGTGTTTGCGTGTGTACGTGTATGTGTGACTGCATGATTGTGTTTCTTTTTTCTTTCATTCTTTTCTGTCTCTGTCTCTCCCTCTCTGTACATGTGTGTGTGTTTGTATATGTGTGTGTGCGTGTGTGTTTATGTGTTTCCGTGCGTCTGTGTTTCTATGTTAAGTGCTTTTAACCAAGTCGTAAGTAAAACTGCATCTGAATGTCAGCAAAATTGAAGATGCACAGAAAGAATTTCTAATATTCATCCTTGACTATATTTACATGATTTAGTCTGTTGGTATATGCATATCCAGCGAGACAAATACAGCAATATGACAGTGTTACCAATTAGAATTGTGTAGGGATATATCGTAGTAGGACATCGTATCCAGTTATCGACTATGTTCTTATATACAGGTAGCACATATCTGATAATTTTGCGTTCAAATGTGCTTTTCATCACTCGAAGAATCATGCATACAACTATAACCTCGTATATCACATTTCCTCGAAACTGCAAAAGTTCTGTCCTGAATATACATATATATATATATATATACATATATATATATATATCTATATATATATATATGTCTGTGTTTGTGTGTGTGTGTGTGTGTGTGTGGTGTGTGTGTGTGTGTGTGTGTTTGTGTGTAGAAATGTGTTGCGACGTGTCACAGGTGCCAAGCTGTATCGGCTTTGCCTTTCTCCTGGATAACACTGGTGGCGTGGAGAGGGGAAGCTTGTATGCATGGGCGACTGCTGGTCTTTCATAAACAACCTTGCCTGGACTTGTGCCTGGGAAGGTAACTTTCTAGGTGCAATCCCATGGTCAATAATGATCGAAGGGGTCCCTGCATATATATATATATATATATATATATATATATATATATATTTCGTTTTCGGATTTGGTTTGCAAGACTCGTTATGTGATTTCGTGTACTAAAGCATATTCTGTTGTGTCTGGGGAGAGAAAATGACTCTCCCCAGACACAACAGTGTATATATATATATAATATATATATATATATTATATATATATATATATACTCTTACTCTTTTACTTGTTTCAGTCATTTGACTGCGGCTATGCTGGAGCACCGCCTTTAATCGAGCAACTCGATCCCGGGACTTATTCTTTGTAAGCCCAGTACTTATTCTATCGGTCTCTTTTTGCCGAACCGCTAAGTGACGGGACGTAAACACACCAGCATCGGTTGTCAAGCAATGCTAGGGGGACAAACACAGACACGCAAACACACACACACACACACACACACATATATATATATATATATATATATATATATATATATATATATAATTATATATATATATATATATACATATATATACGACAGGCTTCTTTCAATTTCCGTCTACCAAATCCACTCACAAGGCATTGGTCGGTCCGGGGCTATAGCAGAAGACACTTGCCCACATTACTGTTCCATTCCGAAATATATCCATTACTAGCGTTTCACACTTAATCCTGAACAATAGCTGTGAAATCATAGTACTATTATTCCTCATCTTTGCTTTAGATGCGATATATATATATATATTACTAACATTCTCAATAATCACTAAAAGTTGAACATACTGTATTAGCATTGCAAATAAACCGCAAGTGAAATTACCATCAAAGATTTTCATCCGATAGTATAATACGCTAAACAAAAGTAAAACGTTGTTTATAACTCAAAGAGCGAGCAATTCCAGTTTGTGAGATGATATGTATGGAAACTTCCAATGTAGCATCTAGTATCGTTAGAAATACAGGTTACTGATAGCACATGAGTGTTTACATAACATTATTACCGAATGCGAAAGGAATATGTTATCATACTACATACATATTTGTGAGTAACACTCTACCACCTAACGAAGTTTATAACAATATGAATATTTAATATATGGAAAACGATAACACTCCTCCAGAAATGATTTTAGCGTCTAGGAGAGTAGAATATATATTTTCAGCCACGCAGATTTTAAAATACTTAGAAGGATATATAATTAAAATACAGATAATAAACAGCAACTTAGACCAAAAAGATAAGCAACCAAATCAATAACGTTAAAACATTTGGGATTTAAATCCGGAAATTGAAACAAGCGCAAAGAAAACGGCAGAAATAAAATAAAACCTCATCTTTTTTAGCGAGTCCTGACCAACGTAACCGGAATCACAACTGCAACAATTTAAATACAAGTGAATAGCAGAAATATTCGACTGTTAAAGTATGAGTGATGAAAATTTAGAATATGAAAATAGCATCACAGAAACAGAAGACCTCAGTGATCATTCGAAATAAAAAAAACAAATTAAGAATAGAAATGTAACAATAATAATAATAATAATAAGAAGAAGAAGAAGAAGAAGAAGATAGAAGAAGAAGAAGAAGAAGAAGAAGATAAGAAGAAGAAGAAGAAGAAGATAAGAAGAAGAAGAAGAAGAGGAAGAAGAAGAAGACAAGAACACGAACGAGAAAAAGAAGAAGAAGAAGAAGAAGAAGAAAAGAACACGAACGAGAAGAAGAAGAACAAGAACAAGAACAAGAATGATAATGATAATAATCCCAAAAGTTGGACATAACAGACGCACAAAAACATATTCGAGCAATAATATGATTACAAGAACTTCAGTAGTCATATTGTGATGTATAGAATTCTTGAAAATGCATCATTTATGAAAGCGAACAAAGAGGAAACAAATGACAATGGAAATACAAGGTAAACACTCTCAATCCTTAATGAGATCGACAGCAGACAAGTAGAAATAAATAAAAGATAACCAGTCAAGTATGAGAGAAACGCAATAGACTAATAAAAAGATAAGTACTCAAATGAAAGATTACCTACGACGATATATCTTCTTTAAATCATTAAAAAAAACCATACATCATGGTAAAGTGACAATAATTATGTGAACACAATATACAGGTTATCAGTAAAGGAAAATAATTTTACGAAGAACGTTGCGTTAAAAGCAAAGCTGAAGTGAATGCTGTGTCAAGAGATACTGGAGATTTGAATAAGTGGGTATTTGAAATAGATGCTAAGCCACGGGCAAGGATGTGAAAAAGTATAATTGCAAAAGAAGGAAAATTTTCAAAAAATTATACCAAAATATAATCAAAATAAACAAGATGAAGTGTAAAGATATCAGAAAGATGAAGGTTTTTTTAGTATTTTTGATTCAATATTTAAAGGCTATTGTTGTTTGCTTTATCTTTTTTTAAAATTCAGCGTATGATGGCATTATTTTCCGTTGAACAGTCATTCATCCGGTTGCTTCTGTGGAAGCTTCAATAGTCTGTGATTATCCTTTTTTCGTTCCTTCCACTTGCGAACAGTGATGTCTTTTCGCATACTTTCACGTGACACGTATCCCGGCCTCTCATTTGTTGAGATACTTGTTTACAAAACAAAAACAAAAAGAACAACAACAACAACAAAATTCATCATGAAGTGCATTTGAGATATTGATCAAAATATAAGAGCCTCCTTATTATACGGAAATAACTTGATAGCAAATAATCAAACAATTTCAAATAAAATCTGCGAAATAAACCCCAGACTGCTAAACGTTCTGAAGTTAACATCTCGCCAGCCATATAAACAATGCGACCACCATCACCACCAACCCAACAACAATAATAAAACTAACAATAATACCCAGAATAATAGCGATAATATTAATACATATTTAAAACTGAGAATATCTGTCTGCCTGTCTGTATGTGTGTGCCACTAAAACTACCCAACCGATTTCGTTGAAATTTTACACATGCCTTCGTAAGGGTCCATGCAGTGCCAAATGCGAACACAGAGTTATCTCTTATCTCTTAAACTATTTAAGTATTACATGTCAGAAATGAAACAATAACATCTCTATTGTGATGTGAGATACCTTCAGGTTAGTGCTTTCACCATTATATACTTTCACTATTATCTCACATATATAAATGCTTACAAACACGCACACATACTCATATATATTATTTACATGTACATATATACACAAACATACACATGTATATGTATATATATTATGTATGTATATATGCATATATATATATGTATGTATATATACATATGTATATATATCTGTACACACACAAGTATATATATATATATATTATATATATATATATATATATATATATATTTATAGATAGATAGATAGATAGATAGATAGATAGATAGATATGCATACAGGCATATGTATGGTGCTCGAAAAATAGTGAACAGCTGGCACCGTAGTACATCTCCTGCGTTAGAAGCTGTGCAAAGGCAATGATAATAATAATAGTAAATAATAGTAATGATAATAATATATCATCATCATCATCATCATCATTATTATTATTATTATTATTATTATTATTATTATTATTATTATTATTAAGGCTGTCAGCTGGCAGAATCGATAGCACGCTGGGCGAGATATCTTAGCTGTATTTCGCCCGTCTTTACGCTCTGAGTTCAAATTTCGCCGAGGTTGACTTTGCCTTTCATCGTTTCGGGGTCGATAAATTAAATACCACTGAAATACAGGTCGATGTAATCGACTAGTTCCCTTCCCCAATAAGTTCAGGCCTTGTGCCTATAGTAGAAATTATTACTTTTTGTGGTGTTGTTATTATTATTATTTATTATTATTATTATTATTATTATTATTATTATTATTATTATATTTATTATTATTATTATTATTATTATTATTATTATTATTATTATTATTATTATTATCATTAACAGGTCACAATTTAATGATATACTGCTGACTGGCAAACATAATTACGAAGAGCGAAGTAACGGCTGGTATTGCTAGTTTAAATATAATTGGCCATTGCAATATCTTGTAGCAGAATTTATAGAGATTTTATACTTCACGGTGAATCTTCTGTCATAATAAATGATGCTTTAGTGCATTGAGCTTTCATTGAAGTGAACTCAAAAGTGAAAGATTACTTTTAATGTGTGTGCATTTGTGTGTGTGTGTGTGTGTGGTGTGTGTGTGTGTGTGTGTGTGTGTGTGAGTGATCGATTTTGAAACAAATTTCTTAATGCTTTCACATGACTTAAGCGAAAGATATAATATACTGCAGACACTGTTCGCAGATGCAAAGTTCGGAATTTGCTTGCGTTTTAATATACACCATATATCATATCTGTTAATTTATTCCCATTCTAAACAATATGCATATTTTGTGTGTGTGTATGTGTGGTGTGTGTATTTATGCATGTATGTATATACATTTAAATACTTCAATCTGGTTTAACTAGTGTCTTTCTCTCTTGGTGATAACCGCTGTTCTGTATTTTTCCAAATAGTGTGTGAGTTTTCGTGTTTGCGTGTGTGCTTGCTAATATGAGCTGCGTGTGCGCGCTTCTGTGTGTGTGTACGTGAATTCAGAACAAAAATTATCTGCCGCTTGTAATCATATAAAAACAATACTGATGGGCATCTCTTGCAAACCGTTTATCTACCCGCCTCGTGTCTGACTCTGGTATGTGTAGAATCGTTGAACACGCTGACATTGCATAAGATATATCAGTCTGAAAGAGTAGTTGAACTGAAGAAAGAGTCAACAATCATCGTGTAAATGTATATTAGAAAGGGACCAAGAATCCTCTCCTGTCTTGCATCGCTTCTGATAGGAAAAAAACAAGGTGTTGTTTCTTCGATGCTAATCGAACCGAAGTTATTTTGACTGTCGCTGTTGTTGTTGACGTTATTCATGTTAGTGGTTCTAAAACTATCAAAACATACACACCCTCTCTAATACATCGTATTTCTTCTCCCTCTTCTCCCACTCTGTCTCTGCCCTTCCTTGCTACGCCGGCCCCTATTTAAACAAATTCATTTTTTTACCGTTAAAAACCTTGTGTATTAACTTCATCTTTTCACCGACAATGCCTGGTGGCTTTTTGGACCATTATACATTCTGTGTTCGCAGTAATTTTTCTGTGTTCTCGAATTAATGCTTATCACCTCTACTCTCGTCACCCACTCATATTCAACTAGAATGTGACTATGAATCAGAGACGAATATTGTTAACTATGCCTCTCAAAAAGCTACTTATATAGTATTGGGCAATTTATCACAAAACGTTGGCCTTCTAGAATATTTGGATACGTCTGTGACGCTACAACTTGATCTATCTCCTCGTCTCCCGCTGAAACTAAAAGCCTATACCGATATTTGTATATCGATCTATGATCAAATACGTCACATGGCGAC
>NC_043008.1:41641296-41676296 GCF_006345805.1 Octopus sinensis
TGTCATTTTCAGATATGTTTCATGTCTGGATCTTCTATTCAGAATTTTTTATCCTTGAGTCTGTTGTTCTTCAACTCCCATGATTTACATCACGATCACAAACACTTGCACAGCACTAGCTCTTTAGTTACATCTTTATCATTTTGATATCCATTCGTTTACAAAACTTTCGAGTATGCGAAAATATTTCTTAGTTTTTCATCATTATATTCTGTAACTGCATTCAATTCGTTTTTTTTGTTTTTTTTTTTAGCTGTAGACCCTACAGAAAAAAAACTATTGTAGAATTATTCAAGAGTTATAAGCAAAAATAATAATGGTAATATTAAGCCAATCAGTACATATATTACAAAAAAACATGAAAATATTGTGACATTTCTGATGTTTGCAACTTTTATAAAGATTTATACATTCTATGAGAGAGGAAAAAAGAAGTGCAAAAGAAATTATTATAATGGTGAAAATCTTTGTAATAATAATACTAATATTACTTAATGAAACGATGTGTACTAGAAGCAATACCATTTTTCATTATTCTTACTAGTGCATTGTTGCGGTTGGTGTTGTTGTTGGTGGTGGTGGTGGTGGATGTGGTGGTTATGGTTGTTGTTGTTGTTGTTGGTGGAGGTGGTCGTGGTTGTGATGATGGTGGCAGTGTTGTTGCTGCTGTTCATTGCGATGATGGCGGCGGCGGTGGTGGTGGGGGTGATTTGTTGTTATATTTTCTACTCTTATTATTATCGTTATTCTTGTGATGTACACTTTTTTTTTTCCTTGAGAAAGTACATTTTTGTTCACCAGTGTATTTTCATAAGATTTATTATCTGCTTTACTAGAATGCTACAGAATTTATTACAAAAAGCAGGAATTAAACTGCGGTGTTTTTATTTTCTTCTTTTACACATACAAAAGTTCGAACTCAAGGTAAAGATGACTTCGTATAATGCATATTGGTTTACAGATTATGATTTGATGCCATGTCGCCATGTTGGCAGTAAATAAAATATCACATGAATAAATAGAATAGATTGGTAAATAAATAAATTTACAGTTATATATGAGCTGGGAGAGCAATGTTATATATAAAAAAATCTTGGTGCAGTAACATTCAGACAGTTTGTATATAAATTCTTCGTATCGCATTTGATTATATATGTATGTGTGCGTGTGCGTGTGTGTATATGTAAGTGTGTGTGTATGTGTGAGTGAGTGAGTGCGTGTGTGTGTGTGCGCACGAGTGAGTGTGTACGTATATGCACGCGTGTGTGTGAATGTATATATATGTAAACATAGATATATAATATGAATATATGTATATATATATATATTATATATATATATATATATATATATATATATATATGTATGTATATATATAATTGCACGCATAAATATGTATGACTGCATCTATACATCTATTCGCACTAATAAATCAGTTTTACTTTCTTTCCATTTCTATTCCGGCAACAGAGATGATGGTGATGATGCGGATGAGGATGATAACAACAACAACAACAACAACAACAACAATAATAATAATAATGATAATAATAATAAAAATAATAATAATAATAAAAATAATAATATAATAATAAAAAAATAATAATAATAATAATAATAATAATAATAATAATAATAATAATAATAATAACGACAACAACAAAATCAGCAACAACAATAACAGCAACAAAAAGTAACAACATTATTTGCACTTAGAAAGTAATCACAGTCACAGATAAATTTTCTCGCGCACACAGGAAAGATATGAAAATATTCACACACACCAGCGCACAAATATTAAAATACACACATATTAGAATACATATTACACCTTTCTACAGAAGGATTCCTATAAGCTTACATATTGTATATTGTCTATTCTTTTTTTTTTTTAGAGAGAGAATGCAGCAGAAATAAACTGTTGACTAAGCGAGCTCACTCTCTTCGTAACTCCACATAGATACGTCGTAGAATAGGTTCGCCGTCATTTTTTTCCCACCAGGCATCACTGTGAAAGAGGATTGAGTTTCCAGGTTTTAACAATGTTTCTGATATCGATATATTTCGGGTAATTTGTCTAACGAAGCCTAAGGCCTTCACGAGGTACTGAAGTGTAGAAATCTGTAATATAAAACTGATTGCATATGCAGGCTGCTTCGTTCACGATGCCTCTGACCAGTTGATTACAGTAGTGCTACAATCCCATTTGATCATTCTCATATCAATTTTACTTACATCGAGAAACGCTTAATCACAATGCCTATCTTGTTCTTAGACAATTTAGGAATAGAAAGGAATTTGGGATCTGTTCCTTAAGCCAGGTATTAGGATGGCGCTTCGTGGGACATCTTTCTGTCTTCAGGAGAGTAGCTAACTCCTTCGTTTCTGTATTTATATCATTGTATATTGAAATATGTTTCTTGTATGTTTGTAAGCAGTCTTTTGTGTGTGCTCTATTTGATATACGGTTCTTGACAATTTTGGGGTTGATTCAATAGAAAACTTTAAACTGTCACGTGGCACATCACGTGGAAAACTAAATAACCCCCTAGTTTACAATTTTTCGTCGACGAAAGAAATTGTAAACTAGGGGATTATTTAGTTTTCCACGTGATGTGCCACGTGACAGTTTAAAGTTTTCTATTGAATCAACCCCAAAATTGTCAAGAACCTTTATCTACGGAGGAGATTTCTATGATTTGAAACCGAATTTGTCTGCAAATAAGCTGAAGGTCGGATTTTCGAAACGTACGCTTTCTAGTACATGTATTGTAGCAAACATTCCATTTCTCCATATACCAGGGCCCCCAATAATTCCAGGTATAAACCTGAAGAGTAACTGCAGATTTCTCTCTAGTTCAGCACAGGTATTCTCTGTTTCACTGATCTTCTGCTTTATGTTAACATCCACTGTGTAGTTAAATTCCACAACTGGACACAGTTTCTCTTCTTTATCACAAATCATTATTTCAGGTCTATGGTGCTTGCATTTTATGTATGTATGTTTGTATGTATGTATGTATGTATGTATGTATGTATGTATGTATGTATGTATGTATATAAGTATATATGGTTGGGACCGTTGGCGACAGTAGTCTTGGTAACTGATGATTCTGTAGAAATTAACTGATGCTTCGAAAATCGTAGTTGAATTGAAGGTGTCTGTATTGTTATCAATATCTACATCGCTTACTTTTGTTGCTCTCCTTTTCGTCTGAAACGTCTAGGGAAGCCAAAGAGATTACATACGAATGTTATATCACTTGAATGTCTTGTCTAGAGATCACAGAGAGATCGCCTGACCAAACAAGTATGGATTTTGAAACACGAAACATGAAATATAGATATAAATGAGGGAGATTAACGGTTTCAGAAGAGATGCACGTTAAACGACTGGAGATAAAAAGAAAGTTGACAAAATAATTCTTCTCATTTTAATCAAAATCAATAGACTCTAATTGAAATTAGCGTGGACATAATCCAAACAAGTGATCCGTTAAGTGGTCGCTTTGCCGAATTGTAAAACAATATGAATTTATCTTGTATGACAAGCTAAGCTCTCAAATAAAGTATACATGGCCTAATAAATGTTCTACGTACATAACTAAAGAACGGTGATGGATGGAATATGTTAAATTATAGATATAGACACAAGAGAAAACTACAAACGTAGTTTATTTACATTATTTACATTATTTACACTCGACGGATATTTGTCGTCATCTTGTTTGTTGTTAATACAACGTTTCGGCTGATATACCATCCAACTTTTTTCAGGTGTCTTGGGGAAATTTCGAACCTAGGTTCTCATTCCTAAGGTATTTTTTGATATTATCATCATCATCATCATCATCATTATTATTATTATTATTATTATTATTATTATTATTATTATTATTATCATCATCATCATCGTCATTATTACGATGGACATTATTATTATTATTATTGTTCAGGTCACTGCTTGGAATCGAATTCGCAATCTTGTGGTTAATTGCCCGCGCTCTTAACCACTACGCCATATGCCCGCGGGCATATGTCGTAGTGGTAATTTCCCCAAGACACCTGAAGAAGGTTGGAGAGTATATCAGCCGAAACATGTTAACAACAAACAAGATGAGGACAAATATACGTCGAATGTAAATAACGTACATAATTCCACATCTCTTAAATATAGAACTACAAACGTAGTTATTTAGCTTACCTATACAATATTTTCCAATACTAATGCTTATTATTGTTACCAAAATATTGAACACCATTGCACATACGTTATTAGCTGGGTCTTACGTTATTCACGATAACCATCGCCTTGTTAGAGATTATAGATTGTACCTGAAACTTTAAGAGGGTAGTGTGTGCGGTTGTCTCTGACAAATTTCGTTTGAAAATATAAGAGGATAGCCATAGATGCAAAGCTACAAATTTTAAGTGTGTACGAGCAGGGTTAAACAACAAGTCTTGATATTGAACAACGTGGAAGATATAATCAAATCATTTTAAGAATTAATGAAATACTGCCATATAAAGTTATTATATCAATCTTATATATTGCTACATTAATAATAATCAGGGGAAAAATTATTTGCAGATATTTTCAAAATTTACTCGAAGTTTATTGATTTTTGCAGTTGTTTGAAAATTGAAAAAAAATATCAACTTATTGCCATTATTATTAATAATACTATGCTGTTTGTTTAGGCTTGTTTTACTTCCCATAACAATTAACTATTAATGCCGCTGGTATATCATCGCTAATATTCCTCATGCAATTTGCTACTCAATATATTAAGACTACAGACACACACGCACACACACACACACACACACACAAACACACACACATAAATATGTTACATAAACTATACATAGTAATAAAAGTATATAGCAGAATATTTATTGCATGTTTCTAATATAAGACAGTTTCATACACACACACACCAACAATTACATACATACATACATACATACATACGTACATACATACATATATACATACATACATACATACATACATACATACATGCATGCATACATACATACATAGAGAACGGAGTGTATTGATAGATAGACATGTAGATAGAAAGGCAGAGAGTAAAAGATAGAAATGCATTTACATATATACATCTTTGCACGCACACACACACACACACGCATTTACACACACACACTGAAGCATTTACACACACACACACATGGTTTATATATTTTGGTATTATATATTTTGGTAATGTTAACTCTGTGTGTGTGTGTGTGTATCTGTGTGCGTGTGTGTGTGTATGTGTTTAATATTTATGCTACCTTTCAAATAGGTTTTCACAATATCAGAAATGACGGAATTTATAGAAATAACCAGATAGGTCTGGCGACAGTGGAGGTAGTCGATGTGGTGGGTATGTTGGAGGCGCTATGGTTGCTTTTCCTCATAATAATGACGCGGCTGTTCTTGTTGTTGTTGTTGTTGTTGTTGTTGTTGTTGACTACCACCACGACGATGGAAGCAGTTTGAGGAGGGAGATGGAAGAAGCGGATAACTTTGATCGGATTAATTATTATTGTCAATAGCATGAAGCTTTCCATTAGAAATCACTATCATTATTAATGTCTCCATTCTCATCATCATCATCATCCTAATTATTACATTAATTACGATTATTATAGTGTTACTAATTATCATATTGAGTTTGATTTTGCAATTTCGTGTGCGATAATTGTTTCGATGGTAACGATGATGATGATGATGATGGTTGTGGTGGTGGTGGTGGTGGTTTTGATGATGATGATGATGATTACTACGACGGCGGCGATGACGGTGGCGGTGGCGGCGGTGGCAGTGGTAGTGGTAGTGGTTTTGGTGGTGGTGGTGGTGGTGGTGGTAGTGGTGCTGGTGGTGGTGGTGGTGGTGGTGGGGAAGGAGGAGCTGGTGTCGACGACAACGATGATAAAGGAAATACTATTGTGGAATATATTATCGTTTACCATTGTTTTAGTAACTACCTGTTGGTAGTCTTGGTAATCCTGAAAATGTCTCTTTCTTCTTTTTGTGTTTTTGTTTTTTTTTTGTTTTTTGTTTTTTTTTTATATTTTGTTTCTTTTTTGTTGAACAGATTTTGTAGTTTTGGAAAAAGAGGAAATTGCAGAAAGTGTAAAACAGGGAAAATGTGAAATGCAAAGTTGACCTAGGGCGAACTTGATCATACAACACCTCGATGAATGCCGCATGGAAACCTATGCTTCGCTCTTACCAATCCACCAATTCGCTAAGTATAAACATAAAAGATTACATAACATGTGGATACAATGACGACGATTTCCACCTTTAACTGGCACCGTGTCAGTTACGACGAAGAGGGTGCCAGCTGATCCGATCAACGGAACAGCTTGCTTCTTAAATTAACGTGCATGTGGCTGAGCACTCCACTACCACGCGTACCCTTAACGTAATTCTCAGGGAGATTCAACATGACTCATAATGTGACAATGTGATAAAGACAGAATGTTATAAAGGCACACAGTTGGCAGAGTCGTTAGCACACCGGGCGAAATGCGTAGCCGTATTTCGTCTGCCGTTATGTTCTGAGTTTAAATTCCGCCGAGGTCGACTTTGCCTTTCATCCTTTCGGGGTCGATAAATAAAGTATCAGTTACACAATGGGGTCGATGTAATCGATTTAACCCGTTTGTCTGTCATTGTTTGTCCCCTCTATGTTTAGCTCCTTGTGGGCAATAAAGAAATAAGAATGTGACAATGCCGGCCCTTTGAAATACAGGTACTAGTCATTTTTGTCAGCTGAACGAACTGGAGCAGCGTGAAATAAAGTGTCTTGCTCAAAGACACAGTGCGTCGCTGGGAATTGAACTCACGACCTGTTATGCATGGATTCCTTTCAGTATATTACTATAAATTCACCTGGCTTTCTCTGTCATTAATTTGCAATCCATTTTTAGGTGATATCCATGTTTGTAG
Source organism: Octopus sinensis (assembly GCF_006345805.1). Taxonomy (NCBI): domain Eukaryota; kingdom Metazoa; phylum Mollusca; class Cephalopoda; order Octopoda; family Octopodidae; genus Octopus; species Octopus sinensis. The sequence continues at coordinate 41,648,264 of NC_043008.1, forward strand.
GAATGGATTTAATGGTAAGCATGTCTTTTATTTCGTTGTATATCTATAGCACCTTTGTATTATATGCTGTCTGTGTTTGTTTTTTTAGTTTGTTTGGGGTTTTTTAACCAATAGTCTATAAAGACAAGCTAGCTTCTTGACTGGACTCAAATGCCTTCTGTACTTCTGGCTGATGAGATACAAGTTGAAATAGCTGTGGCCCAGAATCCTCAATGCTAACGATAACGTCGAACACACTTCCATTATAAAAGAAGAGTTGTTTTATCCTCCTTAGATGTAAACTACAGCGACTAACATATTTAGATTTTGGTCTGAACCTGCCAAGAAGTATTAAGAACAAATATGCAGATATTCTTTAGCAACTGTGTGATATTTGATAGAATTCGAATGGAAGCATACTCAACAGTTGCAAAGCGTCCCGATCGCCTGCTCATAATGTTTACGTAAGTATTGCTGCTGTTTTGATTCAGGTTAGTCAAAACTATGATGAAAGGAGTTCCTGCCTAGATCACCGTAAGCATCGTTTATCTAATAAGATATTAAATTTCTTCTGTGTTGCTAGTGTCTGGTTTCATTGCTATCATGGACTCAACCAAACAACTATGGATTTATTAACCAGCATTGTGTTACGATGGTTGTAAACAAATACATCTATCCAGTATATCTGTGTATAGAAAAGAGGGAACAACTGATGATTCCGATCAGAAACTGTTATTATCCGCAAACATATTGTGTAATTGCATCGTTTACACTTGTAAGACGCAGTGATGGCTAATAAATTCATATGTATGCTCCATAGATCATTCTACAACTGAGACATATTGTCCAAAATACACTCAACTGTATTGTTTGAAAACTACTGGCTGTAATTTAAGAAAAAAAATCAGTCTAGAGTTAATAGTTTCTGCTAGGTTCATCAAAGAATAACTTGCATCGTCATCAGAAGGAAATAGGTCACAACTACACCCAGAATAATAATCACTTTCTAAGATTACAAACTCATTGTTGTCCAAATTCAAGTATTGTGCTGGTTTTCAGAATTAAACCAATTTAATTTTCATATAGGTTTTTAGGGATTTTGTTCTTTCTAATTTGAAATTTGCTCACTTGCGAAGGTTTCATACGCCCACGCGTACATATTCCCTTAATGGATAGAATGGATAGTAGGAGTAGACATACTTGATTTGGTAGTCATGGTGAGAGACTGGGTGATGTTGATATTGATAATGACGATTATAATAAGGAGGAGGAAGGGGAAGATGATGCAGATGGGGAGGAGGACGGTGGAGAAGGTGTTTGTTATTTTTGTCATAAGAAGAAATTGCTCGTTTTCTTACTTGTCCCAGTAAGAAGTTTGATGGCGGTGGTTGCCAGGCGGATGATGGTAGTAGTAGCAGTGGTGTTTGTCACGTTCGCTGTTATTATTGTAATTGTCAATGCTTCTTGGAAAATGATTTTCTTTGATGTATTCTAACTCAGCTAATTCCTTGTGATGCTAATTGAAAATATAGGTAAGTCTTCACGACATACATCTACACACATACACACTATCTTTCACTCTCCCTTTCTTTCTTTCTTTCTTTCTTTCTTTCTCTCACACACACAAGCATATGTATATATGTATGAAGTCATATGCGTATGTATAAGTATATGTCTTATGTCTCTCTCTCTCTCTCTCTCTCTCTCTCTATATATATATATATATATATATATATAAGAACACATGTGTGTGTGTGTGTGTACGTGTGTGTGCCTGCGTTAGTGTGCATGTATATCTGCACGAATGCGGTCCTTCGTGTATGTAATTAAATACTTGATTTACCTAGGCATATTTTCCTCAAATGTACGCAGTACATTTGTGTTTTGATTCTTACACACACTCACATATATAGGTATACATTGAAATATGCGTGTCTGTCTGTCTTTTATGTGCAGGTGTGCGTGCATGCATATGTTTCATGTAAATATGTTGTCGTACACAACGAGAGAAATACTTCTCGTATATGTGTGAAGAAAATAATGTGTGTTAAACTTAAAATCTGTATAGTGTATATAATTCAAAACTACCCATACACAGGAAGGCACATATATGTGTGTGTGTGCCCGTTTTATAGAATAGAAGGAGCAATAAATGAAACAAAGCCATCTGTGTATAGTTTGTTAATTTAAATACCCTATTGAAAGGCAATCTGCTGCGGTATTCGTTCAGATATAACACCTCTTTTTAACGTACTGCGTTTAAAAATGCAATATAAATATCGAAGGGAGACGACACGAGAACGATTGTCACCTCCCGTGTATACACACACACAGACACACTCCTACATATATGTCAATCTATCTTTATCTATCCACGTGCGCTCGCGTGTGTACAGACAGACAATTGACTAGATAGATAAATAGATAGATAGATAGATAGATAGATAGATAGATAGATAGATAGATCTCCTCAAATATACTTCTATCAGTATTATTTATCGATCATTAAATGGCGAAAGATGAAGTTGACCTCCACAGTATTTGAACTCGGATCTCATAGAGCCAGAATGAATAATGCAAAACATTCTAACCGACAATCTAGCAACCCTGCCACCTTACCATTTTCATTGCCAACAGAAAATATTTTCTACCAACAGACATCTTGGTCATTTATGTGTGCAACGAGCATCTACTGAATCCATCTGTTCCATATTGATAACATGTTTTACGAAAAATCAAAAATATCTAGAAAAGTGTAGAATCGATATAATCTGGATGGGATATGGAAGCACTCCGTCGGTTACGACGATGAGGGTTCCGGTTGATCCGAATCAACGGAACAGCCTGCTCGTGAAATTAACGTGTAAGTGGCTGAGCGCTCCACAGACACGTGCACCCTTAACGTAGTTCTCGGGGATATTCAGCGTGACACAGAGAGTGACAAGGCCGGTCCCTTGAAATACAGGTACAACAGAAACAGGAAGTAAGAGTGAGAGAAAGTTGTGGTGAAAGAGTACAGCAGGGATCACCACCATCCCCTGCCGGAGCGTCGTGGAGCTTTTAGGTGTTTTCGCTCAATAAACACTCACAACGCCCGGTCTGGGAATCGAAACCGCGATCCTATGACCGCGAGTCCGCTGCCCTAACCACTGGGCCATTGCGCCTCCACTGATATAATCTACTTCATTACTCAGCAGGTATTTCACCCGAACAAGGTCAACTTCGTAAAACACGGAGATATGAAAGTAAATAATTTGAAGCATTTGGTCCTATTTTATAAAAGATCTTTGTACTTTTGCCAAATTTTGTCACTACAACAGCTACAATAATGATAATATTAAATAACCAGTTGTCACCTAGATTTCCACAATATACTGTTTGTTAATTATCCCACTTACCTAGTTTAGTACAGACTTAAAATTGCTGGAAATTACTTTCATGTGTTCTGATCATAGAAGAATAAAATAATCACCAAGAACTAATCTTCTTTTTGCGCTTTATGACGTACATCTCTCTCATAAACATAGCTGCAAGTGTGTCTGTCTGCCAATCTTTCCTTCTCTCTGCTTGTTTGTAACAGAGAGAGAGAGAGAGAGAGTGGTCTCTCAGCACATTAATGCCAATATTCCTAAATAGAAACAATATAACGTTAAAGAGAATAAGCACCGAAAACTTATTGGGTTTCAAACATCCGATTGATGTCAATATTGATTATATTCACACATAGTTTAACAGAAAACAAGACAATAATTGTGACACAATTTCAGTTACCATGTATGTGTGCGTGTGTGTGTGTACATGTGTGTGTGTATGCATGTATGTATATGTAAACAGAAACACACATACACACACACACATATATATACACACATGTATATGTATATTTATATATGTGGCTGTATATGGTGGTATTCGATGCACACACTAACACACTTGATTTATATATATATATATATATGTGTGGTGTGTGTGTGTGTGTTTTCGTGCGTGTTTTGTGTGTGTGTGCATATATATATATATATATACATACATATGTATAAATATATATATATATATACATATATGTATGCATATATATACATGCATACATATATACATATATATATACATATACACATAAGAAATATATATGTATAGGTATGTGTATGTGTGACAGAGTTTGTGTGTGTGTGTGTGCGTTTGTGTGTGTGTGTGTGTGTGTGTGTGCGTATGTGAGCGCGTGCGTAAGTGAGTTAGTGAGAGAGAGATAATTGATTTGTTGTTTAAAAAAAAAGCAGAAACAAAAAATTCCGAATATTTCCCAAAAGATTCTCTGCGTTTTCATGTATCAGCTCAATTTCTAATTTTGTTTAGTTATTTGTCTCTGCCAATTGAAATTTATTTACATTGTGAAAAGGCCTTAGTGTAAGTGATTCTTAATTGAAAATAAATGTTCACTTTGTCTACACACTTTAGAAGTGATAGTTAGTTCTGGCTTTCCAGTGGTGTCGATAAACCCTTGATGGATTTGTGCCAGGTTCTTATAAAATTTACCTATCGCCTCTTTATTCGTCATAGCAAAGAACCTTACGAGCAAGTCTGCTACTGACAATAATATGAAATTTTCAATCCCTTTACCTACCAAATAAGGTAGGAATTAGCATAGGAGTACTGTAGTCTACCACTAAATAGCTTGTACATCAAATGAATCCATCTATACATCTTAATTAATATGTTAATTACAAGTAAAAGATGCTAAAAACAACTTTTGAAAAATATCATTTTTTTCCTTTTTTGTGCAATCACAAATTAAGATGTTAGACAGGAAAGATCACATGAGTCATCAGATATCCCAGGAATAACAAGTATCCACTTCGTCTTTCTAGCTGATTGCAAGAGCATTCTTTAAATATATCTCTATATAAAACTTGTCTAATGGAAACAATAAGTAATCACAAATCAAAAGTCATCATTCGTGTATATTTGTATGCTTGCTACTGTCATTGGAATGCGGCTATGCTGGTGCACCAACTTTAGTAAATCAAATCAACCCAATATTTATTTTCTTTACTTTTGAAGTTCGACCCTTCCAATATGTCTCTTTTAGCATAATTCAAATACAAAAGTTCTCTTACGTGAGTTCTACAAACCTTAATGGTGTAGATTTTCGTGGAGATGCAAATTAGGGGAGGTTTAAAAGATATTAAGTTTGAACAAATATCCAGCACACAGAATTGTAAACGGGGTCGATGTAATTGACTTAAACCCTTTGCCCAAATTTGAGGCCTTATGCTTCCGGTAGAAAGGATTATTTTTACAGACTTTAAGGCGGTGAGCTGGCGGAATCATTAGCAGGCTGGGCAAAATGCTTAGAGACATTTAGTCCACGTTCACGTTCTGAGTTCAAATTCCACCGAGGTTAACCTTGCAACCTTTCGATGTCTATAAAATAAATAAACACCAGATCCGCACTGGGGACGATGTAAATGACTAGGCACCGCCCTCAAAAGTCCAGGCCTTGTGCTTACAGCAGAAATAATTATTTCATACTTCATTATATATATCATTATTATTAAGCAGGGAATTATAATTTCAAATCCTATGGAAGGCGACTTATGAAGAACTACTTATGTACTGAGGTCGATTGCTTCGAGTAACATTCCCCTTTCAGATTTGCTTTCTTTGTGCCAAAATCACAAACCATTATTAATCATTATGCTTTCTTGTTAACGACTTAGCATATCATAGTGAAGAGTTAACGCAATCCAAATACCAAAATAAGCTTGAAGTGAGAAATGACTACAGAATATCTCTGAACTATATTTTTAATCTGTAATGAAGTTATGAAAATTATTATCATTTCTAGCTATTTCACAGAAGAATGTCTGAGTGGTATAGTTTTTTTCAACATCTGAAAAGTACAGCAGAGAAAATTATATTTAGCAGGACATACATCCAAAGATGTATGAGAACACGAACCGTATTTAAATAGTTCATCGAGGATTCATATTTCAACATAATTGCTGCTCTGTATTCTCGAAACTCGTAATTAAATCTTAAACTAATGTATGCAATATTATTATTGGTGAGCTCATATAAGTATGTGAGCGCTCGTGTGTGTATGAAGAGAGAGAGACAGAGAGAGAGAGAAAGTAAGTGAGAGATAGACAGTGGGATACAAAGAGAAATTGATAGCTAGATAGAGGAATTGATGTATATATATATATATATATATATATATAGAGAGAGAGAGAGAGAGAGAGAGAGAGAGAGAGAGAGAGAGAGACAGACAGATAGATAGATAGATAGATGCACACATATGTATATATACACATATATTTATATGTATTTATACATACACATATATATATATATAGGTATATATATATATTATATATATATATATTATATATATATATATATGCACATATATGTCAGTAGTGTATGTGTGTGTGTGTGTGCACATAAAGGTGGAAATATAAACACACACACACATATATACATACATGCACATACATATCTATCTATATATATATATATTTATATATATGTATGTATGTATGTATAAATAATCAAATCGAAACTACAGTGAGGTTATTAATAACATTACAATAGATTTACTGTAAAATGGCAACATTCCATTTTTTTTTTCGTAATGGCACCACACCTTATTAGATTAAGGTAATTTTCAAGTGACCTAAGAGAACGCGAATTAACAACGTCCTCAATTACTCACTCTCGCTAAACTATGAAAATATGATTTTACCGTTGCAAAGGACATTCGCCGTCTGTTACACTTAGAAGTTTTTTGTCTGTTTCGCTCAAGTCAAGTAACCAAGAAGAGTCAGACTATATGATACACGCAATGTCTCACACATTCACGCACGCACATACTACACTTACATATACGCAGAGACAGATATATATATATGTATATGTGTATATATATTCTTTTATTCTTTTATTGTTTCAGTCATTTGACTGCGGCCATGCTGGAACACCATCTTTATTCGAGCAAATCGACCCAGGACTTCTTCTTTGTAAGCCTAGTACTTATTCTATCGGTCTCTTTTGCCGAACCGCTAAGTTACAGGGACATAAATAAACCAACATCGGTTATGAAGCGAATTTGGGGAGACGGATATTCACACAGATACATACAAACATACAAACACACACACACACACACACACACACATATATATATATATATATATATATATGGTGGGCTTCTCTCAGTTTCCGTCTACCAAATCCACTCACAAGGCCTTGGTCGGCCCAAGGCTAAAGTAGAAGAAACTTGCCCAAGGCGCCGCGTAGTGGGACTGAACGCGGAGCCATGTGGTTGGGAAGCAATCTACATACCACATTTCGCTTAGGCATCGCGATACTTATAACCTGATGTAGAACTCAATATAGGGTTACTTGAGAACGATACGTTACTGGAGTACAGCGCCGTTATAAGCAAAGAAGATGACAAAATAACAAACGATTATTTTATAAACCTACGGCTGTTTCTGCTATCAAATGCGATGGATTCACAGTTGAGTGCCAGAGAAACACTTGATAGCTTCATCGATGCCCTCAAACATGAAGTCCAGTTTATTTTGGTCAAACAACAACTTTTATGCATATACACAAAGAAAGAATTACCGATAAGAAAGCAAGTGTGGGTCGGGTGAAATCCAGGAGCTCCTTCTGTAATTAGGATAAGATTAATTCTGAAATATGGACAGTGATGGGTATACCCTGATGTAGAGAAAGAGTAAATAAGTTTATCAGTGAGAGTATAGGTATACAAAACACACACACACAATAACAGACACACGCACACACACATATATTATATAATGTAAGGAGAGTTAACGAAAAAAAACAAAAGACGAAGACAGGTGGTGTACAAAACAAACAGATGTATTAGTGTAAGGCTCAGAAATAGAAAAAGTCTTTTATGTTTCGAGCCTACGCTCTTCTAGAGAAAGGGACACAGAAAAAACAAGGAGAGAAAAAAGGTGAGAAAAAACAGGAGTGAAAAAAATATATATATGCGTAAACAAACACACACACATACATACATACATATATAATATATATATATATATATATATACGACACAGGCGCATACACGTGAACACACGCCTGTGCATACTGAAAAGGGAAAGAAAGAGAGAAAAGGTAGAAGACAATAAGGAATACGTTGAGAAGAAATCAAAAACGTTAAATATTTTCAAATGTAGGAGATGTGGTCGAAGTGAGCAAGTTGGGAGAGGGGAAGTAGGGACTTTTCCATGTTCGTAGAGTTGGTGTTGTGATAAAAGGATATAGTAGAGAGGAGAAAAGGGTGTTGACAGAGAATAAACGGATGAAAAAAGAACCTCTAAGGCCATAAAATCCTAGAATATGTGCATTTAAAAGCATTGAGATACATATGCAAACATACATAGACATATATATTCATATATATATATATATATATATATATATATATACATATACGCGCAGACACACAAGTACGTATACACATTGACACACACATACACACACACATATATATATATATATATATATATATATATATATATATATATGCATATACACATATACGCATATAAATATATACATATATAGTTCATACACACACACATACACACATATGTATATATGCATATACACATATGCGCATATAAATACATACATATATACATATATAGTTCATACCTAGATATGTAACGTACATACATACATACATACATACATACATATACACTTACAAGGTCTGCAGAGATATGCCCACATATATATATATAGACATATCCTTATATACGCACTTAACATAGGAAAACTTACACAAAATTGTACGAATATGTATATATACACATATACATATTTAGACGTAGTTATATGCATACAGTGCATGTACGATATGATTATATATATCAAAAAAGAAAGAAATCCAATAATCATATGATGTTCCCTCAGAATTTGACATCTGGTTCCTATTATCACTATGATATGCTGAGAAGTTCACAACTGAGTGTCGTAACCTATAATACTGCGTCAAACGTTAGGATGTTCAACCATTATCATATCTGCTCAAGAATCTGCGGAGTTTTTGTGCATTAACCAAACACATAATATATTCCTACGGCTGTATCTGTTATTGCATTGACCCGGTTGCTTTTGGCTAGTTGTTATATTTACTGTCAATCATTGTGCAATAAAATGGACATAATACATATTTTATCTTGGTAATGTCACTGAACGAATTAGTGTAATGTAATTTAAGCAAAGACATAAGACAATATAATGCGGTACGTTTTAAGCTATGAGCTTTGACTTGACTATCTCGGATAAATATTATTTATGTGTTAATGGAAAGTTCACAATATTGGCTTTTATTTCGAAATTGATTTTTACCACTCACGGCATTTGTTTTCGAGCTTATTCTGAAGTCAGAAAGATAGTTGTAATGCTTCTATCAACGAAAGCGAGTAATATATTAATATTTTATAAATGTATCTGTGCTGTGCATTACTAGGATCGAACTATTGTTGCCGGGTCTTAATGAGTTTGTGACGGGCAAAAATAATTTCCTCGCATGTAATATTCTATGACAACAATATATCTTGTATCTAACAAACTAGTTGATAATTCCCTGCATTATTCGATCTTTACTTGACGTAAAAATTGACTAGTTTACTATTTTAAGATATGGTCTTAAAATTTTTAACTTTAGCTTTGCAACTCTCAGAGAGAGGATGACAGGTAAATATTACATGAGCCAGAAATCAAGGCTTTAATAGAAAATGGAATCCATCCAACCTAATAGCTACGGGAGTGAGGGCGCGTGGCTTAGTGGTTAGGGCATTCGGCTCATGATCGTAAGGTTGTGAGTTCGATTCCCGGCGACGCGTTGTGTCCTTGAGCAAGACACTTTATTTCACGTTGCTCCAGTCCACTCAGCTGGCAAAAATGAGTTGTACTTGTATTTCAAAGGGCCAGCCTTGTCACTCTCTGTGTCACGCTGATTATCCCCGAGAACTACGTTAAGGGTACACGTGTCTGTGGAATGCTCAGCCATTTGCACGTTAATTTCACGAGCAAGCTGTTCCGTTGATCGTATCAGCTGGGACCCTCGTCGTCGTAACCGGCGGAGTCTTTTTTTTTAAATAGCTACGGGAAATATTGTACTGAAATATTTAACTGAATCTTTGATATACAAAACAACTAATTGTCACGGTATAGACATATACTACATTCTTTTTCTCTTCCTTTCAAAATGTATATCGTGCAAGTTCCAGTTTACCACCGACACTTTGCTACGTACCTGACTGGCTCACATAACGTTTATTGATCCAGTCGTCTTAGGCGACATGTTTCTCAATCCGAGTTTAAACTTCATCAATACTCTTTACTCTCTTTTACTCTTTTACTTGTTTCAGTCATTTGACTGCGGCCATGCTGGAGCACCGCCTTTAGTCGAGCAAATCGGGACTTATTCTTTGTAAGCCCAGTACTTATTCTATCGGTCCCTTTTGCCGAACCGCTAAGTGACAGGGACGTAAACACACCAGCATCGGTTGTCAAGCAATGCTAGGGGGACAAACACAGACACACAAACATATACACACACACTTATATATATATATATACATATATACGACAGGCTTCTTTCAGTTTCCATCTACTAAATCCACTCACAAGGCATTGGTCGGCCCGGGGCCATAGCAGAAGACACTTGCCCAAGATGCCACGCAGTGGGACTGAACCCGGAACCATGTGGTTGGTTAGCAAGCTACTTACCACACAGCCACTCCTGTGCCTATACATTCGTATAGCTTAATCAATTTTTATGTAGTTGAAGTAAGATGCTGTCAAGTGATTTAAACGTCCCATAATATGATTAAACCTGAATAAAATATACAAAAATTCTAACATTTAAAATACAATTACTTTATGTGAGATAAATTAAATTTCGTAGACTTACAGACAAGAATATAATTAAGGTACAGTCAATGAATATGGTTTATCTTCATGGAACCTGATTTTAGAGTATATACTTAGACTCATTTCGCCCACAATTAGGGAAGTAGGGAAGCGGTCAATGGCACAACAGAACAATATCATCTTCGATCAATCAACATTCACTTTATTTTCTAGTTCAGTATCAGTTTATGTCAGGAGATAATCTAAAGAAGCCTTCAATCTTGACAGTTTTGCCTCCGCCGTTTCTGTGCTGATTTGAACAACGATATCAAAGAATTCTCTTTCTCATCTAAATTGTTTTACATGGTAGAGGTAACGGCGAGAATTATCATATTCATCAAATTATACAAACATATTTTCCTATCTTCCAGGAAGCTCATGTACGATCCAGACAGCTAATAGTATTCAAAATTCGAGTGAAGTAGACCGCTTCTATTGGCCCCACAATCAACGGGTCTCAATATAGTCGAACAATTGTGGGGCATTTTTGAAGAGCAAATAATAAGTCAGTTTCTTCTGCTACCGTCGCTGAAAGAACTAAAGCAGCTTTACTTGAAGAATGGTTCAAAATTACCCTAGCATTCGTTCAGACCCTGTGCACGGCAATTTCTCAATGTATTACAACTTTGGACCATCTCCGTAATAAATAATTAATCTTCCATTTAACGAAGTGTTTCTATTATTTTTGTTCAATTCTTGGAATGCATTATCTAATGAACTCAAAGGAAGCACCGTTCTTTAAAACGGTAGAATGTCATTCGAGGGATGTTTACTTCTATCTGTAACAGCTTTTGCAATCACATGGAGACTCATTTATATATTTATTTCTATTTATTTTTTTTATTTGAGTCGTTATTTATTCTGTTTGTGAAGACCACAACCACATTTCTCATGTTAATGCGACTACATTACGTTCCTAATGTAGTCTAAAGAAAGAAGAAAAAAAACTAATAGAATGTCACATGCTTCTTGTGTGCTGTAAAAAATAAAGAGTATTTTGTACGGATTCAGGAGGAAGCCACAGGATTTACTGCTTCCGTTCTGACATTCGAACATTTGAATATTCGTTCTGCCAGCTGTCATAACGTTGGATACCAGTTAATGGTAACAATCGCCAATTCTTGTCAGATAAGAATAAATATGTGCTTGTGCGTGCGCGCGAGTGGGGAAAGAGAGAAAGGAATTATATAAATCACATGAAAACAAAATTGGAAGTGCTGATGTCAAACCCAACAACATTCAACATGTATTATTACAAAAGTGTTGTGTCCAGGTGCGAGGATGCAACCGCTTTGACAACCTCTCTTTAACCGACATTAAATTTAAACACCTCTCTCAGAAAACAATCTTACTTTATTTTGCTATCGAGTTAAACATAACAATTACGTTACTCTATTTTATCTATGCCCCTTCAGCCTGTTGAATCTGACAAAATACTGACAAAGCAGAATAGAAAACTTGTTTAAAAAAAGAAATAAAATTTATTTTACTCAAAAAGTGACTGCCACCTGAATGTCCTCACAGCTTTTAACTCTGATCAGATTATTGATCTGTAACGCTGAAAAAATCGAATTCTAGCCTTTATTATTTTATTTTTATTCAGTTAATAATAATAATAATCATTACTATTATTTTTTTATTATTATTATTATCATATTATTATTATTATTATTATATCATTATTATTATTATTATTATTATTATTATTACTACAACTACTACTATTATTATTATTATTTTATTTTTATTATTATTATTACTACTACTGTTATTATTATTATTATTATTACTACTATTATTATTATTATTATTATTATTATTATTATTATTTTTTTATTATTATTATTATTATTACTACTACTACTGTTATCATCATTATCCTCATCATCATCATCATTATTATTATTATTATTATTATCATTATTATTATTATTATTATTATTACTACAACTACTACTATTATTATTATTATTATTATTATTATTATTATTATTACTACTACTGTTCTTCTTCTTCTTATTATTATTATTACTACTACTATTATTATTATTATTATTATTATCATTATTATTATTATCATTATTATTATTATTAATATTAATATTATCATCATCATCATCATAGTTCTCCATTTAACAGTTGTTCTTGTCTTGTTTTCGTTTATTAGCTCGGTGGTTTTCTGGTTGGCTTTCATTTGTTATACACCGTTCCTTATTTATTTTAACATGTCACATTTAAATAATACTGAAAGCTAAAAGCGAAGCCACTCTGCCTGTTGGCAAGCTGCGTCTCGTCTAAAGTGCAAAGAACAACGCTGTTATTGAACTGTGCCGGGTAATGACGTCAGTGAAGGAGTGTATCAAACGAAATCGAATTAATTGCAACTGGAACGACGGCGAAATGGTATAAACTGGCGTTAAATGTGAACGACGTCTGTGAAAATTTAAACTAAGATCAAAATGGAGACATAAAAATTGTTAAGCTGAAAGTTATAGTTAAAACAAAATGTTAGCAATTTTCCTACTCGTTAGATGTTCCTCTTAATGTGATAGAGTATTTAACCTCCCCGTGTATCACAGACCTAAGGAAGGAAAATTGATTCAATAAATTCAGATGTAAGGTGAGATTATCTTTCATAATTAGAAATTCGAAGTGCCAGAAGCCAACATATGTGTGATACGGGTTAAGTCATTATTATTGCAGTTAATCTAATTTTGAACGTCGCATATTTTTGTATATCTAGAACTAAATTGTCAAATGTTTAGCATTTTTTTTCATGACGATATGATGGGATTTCAGTGCAGCGAATTATTGCTAGCTTCAAGTCGGTGTATCGTGAGTTCAAGTCACACTCAGATAGAGTTTGTCTTTCATATTTCCGACAGCATCTGCCAATAGACTACCACCAGGCAGTGACACAAGTTGTCCCCATTATCTCTTGCTTTCTCTCCTCCCTCTCTCCCTCTCTCTCTCTCTCTTTCGGTTTCTTGTATAACAGTCGCCCATGAAGGGCTGTCGAGATACATTGATCGTCACTGCATCTATTTCTCCTCCAAAACGACCTGTGTGAGCCATGAATGAGGGGTTCATAATCTTTTCTGGTGAAAACAAAATATATAATACTAGTGGCATGGTTCGAGTAAAGACCAAAGTACAGGTACACTACGGAAGAAAGGAAGTAAAAGAATAGTACTATTTTGAGGGAGGTTTATTTGCAAGTTATTATTGGTGCAAAATCCACACACAGAGTTCTATTCTAGGCTTATTCGGATCTAAGTTTAGGTATTTATAGTCTCCTTTCACACTTTAAGCACGATAAAATATGAATAATGCATATAATAGCTTTGTTGTTGATTTGCTAAGGTTTATATGTTATAACATTTACTCACTTCGATAGATTAGAATTCTAACAGTTGATCTCGTAATCTTTTCTAATATAATAAAAGCGATGAGCATATACACACAGCTGTTTCTTTATTAACTACACGGAGATTGACTTTTTAGGAAAGGATTAGTCGACACTAAATATTGATCGCAGCACCTAACTGGTACTTTATTTAATCGACCTGAAAGATTTGAAAGTCATACTTGATTTCTTCTGAGATTTCAGGGCCTGAAGAACCAGGGGTATTTTGAGGCACGCGCAAATGATTCTGCCAAAGACCCTTTCTGATACAGAAATATAATCATGGTTTCTAATTTAGACCCAAGTGCAGCAATCTTAAGAGTTGAGGATTAATCGATATTAAATGACCCCAACACTTGACTAGTACTTCGTTTTATCGACCCTAGAAAGGCGAAATCTACGGTTTCGAAAAACAAGGCAGCTACCATTGTTGGCAGGATAATCAAGGCCGTGACTAAATGCGAAGGAATTGTATATATTTTTCTGTTGACTACAAAAGTATTGCTCATCAGGAGCTAGTTCCAGTAGGTGAGAAAAATCAACAAAGACTTTCACTTTGATTTCTTTATACTTTTAGGAAATGAATTACAAAGGAAGAAACATTGAACTTAGAGAAAAATAATTTGACTGCTACAGTATGAAAACGCACCTGCTCACTCGCCATTCGTTGTTGCTATCTTTTTGGTACAACAACAAATGATTTTCTTCCACCAGACAGCTTAGTTGCCAAATTTTGTCGCTGCAAACATTTTTTCCCGAAGGTAAAATCTAGATTGAAAGGTATCTGATTTCAACGACAGAAGAGATAAAAGAAAGAACATTTTACTACACCTGCAAAATACGGCGGAAAACGAATTCCAAAATTGAAACCTAAAACATTTGAGCTGTGTATAATCAAAGAATGGAACATTAACATTCAAAATTGCAATAACTAATGCTATTCTAAGTAAAGCAATAGATTTCATATGCATTTCTACTTTTAAAGGGCCATTTATTTTCATACATGTGTATATGTGTGTATGTGTATAGATAGATAGAGAGGGAGACAGACAGACAGATGGAAAGATAGATAGATAGATAGATAGATAGATAGATAGATATAGATAGATAGATAGATGTAGATATGCATAGAAATACACACACATACATAGAATCTCAGATATATAGATATGGAAGCATATGATGCTTAACAGTTACTCGCAAGTTGGTGTGAGCCGGTATCTTGTGCCATGCTTCCGCTTATCGTTCTATGCGCATGCCTGAAGACATAGATACTCTCTAACGCTCCCAGCTTTGACTTAGCGGAACATCGACTAGTACTTGTTTTCAATTGAGTAGACTGGAAACGAAATGAACGGAAATGCCTGCTAAAAAAAAATCATTTCTCGCTCCCTCCAGAAATGAAATCCGACACTTTATGATCGTTTGTACAACGCCCAAACCAAATGACTTGGCTTACGCACGCACATACACCATGCACACACACTATGCACAGACACCATTCAATACATACACATACTTATATAGATAGGTAAGACACACGCGTAAGCATATATGCCTAAATATGTATGGGCATAAGCACGTATGTGTATTTGTGTGCGGGTATATGCAAGCGTTGAAGCATATATGTAGATACCCATACGAGTGAGTACCGCATTGATATATTACGAACTATACCCCTATGATCAGTGACATTGAAAGAACTTCTTTTCATCGCTTGCAGAGATATATCTTTTATTTTTATTCCTGTCGTAGGGGGGTGTATAATATTGTAAAATATCCAAAGCGAATGATTAAAAGGAATGCATTTTGGTATTTCAAGTTCTCAGCACGGAAACAAAGAGCGGGAAAATGGTGATATGGAATAAAAGAATAGAACACTACAAAAGAAAGTCATTGCGACTTTGGAGATGAAATCAAGCAGTAAAGGACACAGCGCTCATAGGGATTGTTAATCTCCGGTTTCACGCATTTGATGTCGATGGTCTCTTTAATTTTTCGGTAGCCAACATTTATATCAGTAACTTTGATCATACCTTTGCTTTCCTGTTAAAGCATTTGCCCAATTGCTTTTTAACCGACAACCTAATATATAGGGTTTCCTATTGAACGAATATACATAGATCATCTTTAAGAAGGAATGGATGCAGAGAGATGTCTAGAATACGTATGAAAATGTGTTGAATGCAAGCATTATTTGCATTCCTGTGTTCGACTGCACCAGATCAGTAGCATTCTTTTTCTCCAGGCCACTGGTCAAAGTTAGTCATAATGCTAACAGTACTGAATTCATTATATTTACCAAAAAGTCTATGATTTTTTTTTTATAGTACAGATATATTGTAATGAATCTGAATTAATATTGATTCACGTAATTACAACAAAAAACTATTTCAAATATTTAAAATATCTTGCTAATGAAAATAGAAGATGGCTTTTACTGATATGATCACTTCAAACTCTTGTTAATTCTGCCGTTACACATTTCTGTCAAAATTCGATATTATTACATTATTCTGAAACTTCGTTTAAAAAATTATAAGTACATAAAATAAACAATATATATATATATATATATTAGGTTATAAGAGGTAATGGTGTCATCGAGACCCAAAGGTGTCAGGTAATGCTGAATAAGTGCTATAGAGGTACCATAGTTGTGTTCCAGGTTCGGTAATTTTGCGAATAAGGGGTTCAACGTTGGTCATATGTCAGCGTGTGTATATAAGAATTGTTTGCGTAATGAGATAAAAAAAACCAAGGCTGTGTAGATATTAGAACATTGATAGACAGAAGGTCTTACAGCTGTTTCCAGGATATTTATTAATTATATCCCTCCATCGGAGACGGTGTGAGAGGATGTATCCTATCTAAACTAACTATTACTTAACCATCCTCTAACACCGTCTCCGATGAAGGGGTATAATTAATAAATATCCTGGAAACAGCTGTAAGACCTTCTATCTATAAATGTTCTAATATCTACACAGCCTTGGTTATTTAATCTCATTTCGCAAAAATTCTTATATATATATATATATATATATACGCGACAGTACGTGCATTTATATGTACTTGTATTCTTATGTATGTTTGTGTGTACGTGCGGGGGGTGTTTGTACGTGTGTGCGTGTGTGTGTGTATTAATGTATGTATATTCATAGTTCGCTCTGTTCAGTCATAGATAATAAGAAAATCTGGACAGTGTCTCGAAACGACCTAAGTACATGACTTACAATTATTCTATTAATTACGAAAATAGGAAATATGAAGTTGACCCCAGTGGGGCTTGAACTGGCAACATAATTAACTGCTACAAAGTACTTCTACTTGTGTTCCACCCCTCCGTGCTCAATGCCTTATTTCTTATCCTGACCCAGCGAATCGCAAACTTGCTGTAAAATTAAATGAAATGTATAAACTGGAGATAATCAGGTGAACAATGACACAGTTCTAAATATTTCTGTTGCTATCATAATTTATTCATTAATTTTAATATTTCATCATATAAAAAAAATTACCTTTTGAAAAGAAACTATAAACGGAACGAAATACTAACAAAAATGCATTGAAAATGGTAACAACAACCATAAGATAAAGAAACAGAAACAAACCATTAAAGGTGAGTGTGGCCATAAATATTTATAACACTTCTTTAAGTATCTTTGTCATTATGAGTTGATATGTTTCTAACCTTAACCAAGCTGCATCTCATGTAAGCTGTGTCAATCAACCTATAGCATACGAGCTATTTTCTGATTTCACTTTACCAAACCAAAATCTATCAGCCTGAATGCATCTTAGAATATTTGTTTTGCATTTTGTTTTGCATTTTGTTTTGCATTTTGTTTTGCATTTTGTTTCTAAATACAAACAAAAGTGCTCGAGATATGTATACAATACTGTCTGTGAAATTCTCTCTCTCTCGCTCTCTCTCTCGCTCTCTCTCTCTCTCTCTTTCTCTCTTTTTAATTAGTCCAAGGCCATAAATCTATTGTAGAAAAGATTCAATTGCTTTAACAAGTGAAGGCTATAGATTTTATGAATTCCAGCGTTAACCTTAAACGAAATATTGAAAATAATTAAGGCAGCAGTTTCCGCCTCTGCTATCTATTTTAGACTACGTGAAATGGTTTTGTAAAAGAGATAAAATTGTTGACATTACTGTAAGAAAATGTAAGGTAGCAGTGAGCTAAAATAATCGTTAGCACACCGTGTAAAATAATTAGCGACATTCCACTCGTCTTTACATTCTGAGTTCAAATTCCACCTAGGTCGACTTTGCCTTTCATCCTCTCGCCGTCGATAAAATAAGTACCAGTTGAGTTCAGGAGACTTACCGTCTCACCGAAATTGCTAAAATTGTGCTAAAATTTGACAACATTGTTAAAAGTAAATGTTTTATAACATTAGTGACTATTGGATAAAATGCTTTGCTGTGTGCTTTGATTTCACTGCAAGGCACGAAACAAGCAGAACATTTAGAGGGTCATATTGAATGCAATATGGTATCATTCCCAGCCCTTTATATTTTGTCAGCAAGGCCTGCAATAACACTAGTCCGAAGCCGTATCGGCAGAATTACTTGCATTTCCCTTGGATAAATGTTGTTTGTAAAGGGGAGTTGCTTCAACAATTTTACAAATCTTCTTTAAAAATGTCCTGCCCATACGTGTGCAGATGCTAGGTTGACTTTGGCCGATTATATACCTTCCTTGGTTAAATGCCTACAAAGCACCGCTCATGTTTCACTGCAATATTACAAGAGTAGGAATGACAAGGCAGCACTTGTGCAAATAAAAGAAAACTGATATAAACAGTACAGACTGAAACAACAAACTATGTTCTAAACCACCTCCAGCAACACTCGAAACACTTCTTATGCAAATAAAAGACAGATGCTCCAGAATACATTTTTTGTTTGAAATCACGTTTGTTTTTACACCGATGTTTAAATCTTTTGTCGATAGATATCCATGAGTGCTTCATACAGTAAAATAGAGCCAAAATGATATATTCTAATAAACACGCAAAGATTTCACAAACAATATTACACGAGTATTAATATAAAATTAAGCATAAATTTAGTTATAAATGTTTATCGTATGCAGATTCCTAATCAGCTTCGCTGTTTAAACACAACATGCGATTTAACTTGAGAGATCTCTGTATAGTTCGAAATGAGAAAAAGTTTGTCTATTATCATTTCATTTTTGCTGGATTAACAAATGTGCCTGCTTCATTCTTTCTACGACTTACAATTACAAACTAAAAATTCCAGTAGAGTTTCCTGGAGAAATATGAGCCAGTGCACAAATTGAATTTGTTATTCACAGATGGTAATTGAAGTGTTTTGTACATTAGTCAAAGTTCATTTACTGCTACAGAGAGTAGTCACCGAGCAGTTTGAACGTCTTTAGCACACATGTAAATAGACGCTGTCTTATTGAAGTTAAGCCATTTGACAGAAGTAATTTGTAACACCTTCGTATACGCCTGTTTACTTCAGCTCTTCATCTCTGTGTACATGTTCTCTCGCTTTCTCTCTCTCTCTCTATCCCTCACTCTTCCCTTTCTCTGCCTCTCTTTCTCTATATCTATCTCTCCCTCGCCTGGTATTTGTCAATGTCACTGCACCTGAACTGAAACTCCGAATTTTTAAACAAAATTCAGAGCTCCTCAATAAACCAAGTGCATTGCAATATCAGCTCAGCTCAAAAAAAATTCAATTTTGGCTTTCTTACACATTTGGAAAATTCAAGCTGTTTCACATTACAAGGCTGCCATCAAGAATGTACTTGAATGGGACCAACTTTGAATTTCATTCAAAAATTCAGAGTTGTGAAACAACATGGAGTTTCAGGTCATATATTTTATACTTGACATTTAGAACAATCACATTTATATCACCATTTCAGTGCGGCGAATATAAGCGCTTTCCAACCACATGGTTCAACTTCAATGCGTGACAGATTGGGCTAGTGACCAAAGCCATGTAAGTTTGGTCGAAGGAAACTAAAAGATGTCTGACTTATGCGCGCGCGCTTGTGTATTTGCCCCTCCTCACCACCACTTCACAACTGGTGTTTGTGTGTTTACGTTCCCGTAACTTAGCGTTTCGGCAAAAGATGACGATAGAGTAAGTAAATATGCAACAAGCACTGATGTACACTCATTCGATTAAGAAATCTTCAATGTCGTGCCCCAGCATGACCGCAGTCTGATGACAGAAACAAGCAGCAGATGAAAACATTAAAGATACGTTTCCTTTTTTTTCATTCTATTTTTAGAGATTCTACAATAATTTTTGCATTATTTTGTCTGTGATCATATCGTGAAGAAATGCGATAGAGCAGTTCTTCCTGTCTCTTATTATTTTATTATTTCTCATTAATTAAGGCGGCAAGCTGGCAGAATCGTTAGCACGTTGGACGAAATTCTTAGCGGTATTTCGTCCGTCATTACGCTCTGAGTTCAAATTCCGCCGAGGTTGAAGTTGTTTTCACCCTTCAGAGTCGATAAAACAAGTACCAATTGAACACTGGGATCGATGTAATCGACCCATCCACTCCCCAAAAGTGCTGCCCTCGTGACAAAATTGGAAACTATAATTTTCTCATTAATTATTCCATGTCTCAGTAACTGCATTAGACTGCACCATTTGCTTTCAGTCACGTTGTACTTCTCGAATTGTCACTCTATCTCTTCCCTCTGTTACTTTTTTCCATTTATTTAGCTCTTTTTACTTTTGCTTCTTTTCCATAATTTATATTCATTTACAAAAAAGCATATCCTTAATGTCAGTTCATATAGTAAAGCTAATGGTATCAGGAGAGGCAACTGCTGTATTGCTGTATATAATAATGTTAATTATATCACTTAACAGCGTATTTCTAGCCATAAAATTATCTCCCTTCTTTACAGTAATAGGGATATGACTGCAAGACTAAAATTAAAATTTACCTGAGAGAGAAAATTACACTATTGAAAATGAAAAAATTTATTTTCCGAAATGCAGAAAATATAAAAGTTTTGTAGCATTTACACTGTATCTTATTCTATCTGAATTTAGAGAAATCACAAAAAGAAAATTTAAAAAAACAATAACGCCCACCTCAGCGGAGAGAAATATCCAGAAATTAAGATTCAGATTACTTACAATGTTAGAAGCAATGTATTGGATATTAAGTGCAGCTCATAAACTTAGTCAACTCTCTCTCTCTCTCTCTCTCTCACTCTCTCTCTCTCGCTCTCTATCTATCTATCTACCTCTTTCTCTCTCTCACTCTCTCTCTCATATTTGTTACTTTTTATTACTCGTTCACAGTATTACTGCTTTGTGTGTCTGAGTACATCAGATAAAAATAAGAATAGTGATCAATAAACTTATTTCCGTTTGACAGCGTGACATTCGAACACATTATGACAAAAAAAGTAATGAGTAATATCGGTTTCAAATTTTGGCACAAGGCCAGCAATTTCGGGGAAGTTTGTAAATCAGCTACATCGACTCCAGTGTTCAACTGGTACTTATTTTATCGACCCCGAAAGCCTGAAAGGTGAAGTCGATGTTGGTGGAATTTAAACATATAAGGTAAAGATTGACAAACGCATGTCATAGAATGGATTGTTTAGTAGCACAGGCACATTGAACAGATTTGTATAGGTTCAACAATGAGACTATACAATTATATAACTCTATATAAATGAGCGGATGCACATGGCCTACTTGTTAGAGCAGCGGTCGAGGGATCGCAGGTTCGAATCTCAGACTGGACGATGTGTGTGTTTATGAGCGCAACACCTAAGCTCCACGCGGCAGAAGGTAATGGCGAACTTCTGCTGACTCTTTCGCCACAATTTTCTCTCATTCTTTCCCCTTGCATCTTGCAGTCCACCTGCGACGGACCGGCGTCCCGTCCAGGTGGGGCACCTATACACCAAGGAAACCGGGAACTCGGCCCCATGAGCCAGGCGTGGCTCGAGAAGGAACAGACAATATAAATAAGGAGGAAATCTATTTTCACTCATATATGAACATCGGTAACTAGTATGCAATCGCTGTGAGTTGATTTTGAACACGTCTCATACTCATTCATTAATATCAGTGGCATAACAAACGAAGTCGTCTTTGGATGGTGTGGTAAGAGAACTATAACGATGGACGCCGAGCGACCATGCATGGTGATCCACGGTGGAAAGGCGAAGATCTGCTTTTCCATTGATCTTGTGATCAAAGACATTTCTAATCTTCTTATAAAATGGAAGCTGAGAATTTAACTTAATATCATGACCCTGAGATCTAGATCAAAGAATGTCGTCTACTAAAACGAAAATATTGAATTTCTCCATTAATACAAAATAAACTCCAAATGTCAGGCAATCATTCTGCCAGAGCAAAAAAAATTGACTGCATTACACATGAGAAATAAATGCTAACATTCTATGAAAATCCGGTGCGTTGTTCAGATCCGGAGTCATTATAATAGCAAGCTCATGTGGTGTGAAACATGAGCAATAGCAGAAGATTTTTAATCATAATATTAATCAAGCATGACCGTGTGGTAAGAAACTTGTTTCCCAATCGAATGGTTTCAGGTTCAGTCCTCCTGCGTGGCATCTTGCAAGAGTGTCTTCTGCTATAGCCTCGGGCCGACCAAAGCCTTGTGATTGGGTTTGCAAGACGGAAACTGAAAGAAGACCGAAACCGTCGTATATATATATATATATATATATATATATATGTATGTAATATATATATATATATATGTATGTATGTATGTATATATATATATATATGTATGTATGTATGTATGTATGTATGTATGTATGTATGTATGTATGTATGTATGTATGTATGTATGTATGTATGTATGATTGTGTGTGTATATGCGTGTGTTTGTATGTGTGTTTGTGTTTCCCCACCATCGCATGACAACTGATGCTGGTGTATTTATGTCCCCGTAACTTAGCGGTCCGGAAAAAGAAACGATAGCCGAAGTACTAGGCTTACGAAGAATAAGTCCTGGAGTCGATTTCTTCGACTAACACCCTTTTAGGCAGTGTTCCAGCATGGCCGCAGTCCAATGACTGAAATAAGTAGCAGAATAACAGAATAATCATAATCATCATAATGTCTTCAAATTTTGGCAGAGGGCCAACAATCTCGGGGCAAGTGGAAAGTCGATTGCATTGACCTGAGTACATAACTGGTACTTATGTTATCGACCCTGAAACGAGGAAAGGCAAAGACAACCCCGGCAGCATTTGAATTCATGATGTAGGTACGGACAAAATGCTCCTACGTATTTTGTCCGGTACGCTAGGGATTCTGGAAGCTCACCATCTTAATAATAATGATAACTAGAAAAACACCGCAGACCTCCGCTAAGCAGCTCATTTCCACCCTTGTACACACATGCTGAAAATCGCCCAATTTCCTAAAACATAACCGGCAAAACGCAACCTAACTGGCAGGGGTAAAAAATAACACAGCCATTTGATTTTGAAAAAAGTAAACCTTTAAAAACAGGAATCATCTGAAGCAGTTATAATACATCAATGACAACAGCTATACTTATCTGGACCATAATAATCATCAACACTATCTCTGCTTTCACCAAAATTACCGTCAAAACTACGATCACCACAATCAACGTCAAAACTACAACCATCACAACCAGTTTCTTTACACAATTGAAAATCCATTATCCAATACTCATGGGACTGAGATTGTTGCACATTTTTGATTTTTCTAACTTCGGAGTGCTTTAGTAAAAAAAAACATTGCATCTAAAAAACGGAACAGTTTGAGGTCTAAACACAATAGATTATAGACATACTCTGAATGTAGTTCTATATAAATCTTTAATAATTGGTTTTTATACTTAAGGCCATCAGAAATGTTAAGATATCAGCCTCTACCCACGTTGTCATGCTTTCATGAAAAGGTTATAGCATAGATTAGATTACTAATTTAATAGCACCACCTGGAAGAGATACACAGTCAGCTCTGGGGAACCGTAGCCCATTCAAGTAGAGGATTATTGTTTTCAGAGACATATCTGGGTGTGGGTAGTTTATCTGGTATTTGTTGGGGGTAATCATATAGGGATCGTTTGAATGCCATGACTGGTTGTAAACAAAGCCAGAGCCAGAGAAAAACGTGTGATAAGGAGGCTAACCAAACGGTAATTCAATGCTGGATCAGAAGTGAACCTAGCAGAAAGGGATTCCGACAACGAATGAAAGCAAAATGGAATGAGATAGGACTTTTCGAAACAAGTGAGCAACGATTAGCCGACCAGGCAAGAGCAATAAGAGTAAAAGGGTGGTTAACAGACATAGAAATAAAAGAGATAAAAGGAAAAGTAGAAGATAGAAATAATACTTCACCAACAGGTAATGTGCACAGTGAGAACAGAAAAATGAAAGCCGGCAGGTAAGAAGTAGAGCAAAGTGTAAAAGTAAAAGAATCTCTGCAAATGAAGCAGGAGTAATATGAAGAGGTATATCACAAGAATACGCTGATTACCAACAAGACAAAGTGAGGACGCTGTGGCGATATATTAGGGTACATTGACCGACGCAAGCTCAAATTTGAAACCGAAAAGATAGATTCGGTTCTTGGAGTATTCCAGACGAGAAATATAACTGAAAATAACAAGATTAATTGAGTTGCAGCTATGGTTGTTGCAGAGAGAGTTGGATGCTAAAGAAAAGAACAAACAGAAGGTAAAGAACCATACTGGCATACACGACTTTATGAGAAACAAAGTTAAGGAACCATTTAGGACAAGTTGATAGATTGAGAAGAGGGGATATGCAGAACGAAATCATAAGAATAATACTGAAAAGAACATACAGAATTGGAGATAAAGGTTATGATATGATACTGGAAGAGTTGAAATAAAGAGTAGTAGCAATCAAAGCAAAACCGGAGAGATATAACAACACATATGATCATAGTTCATGCAAAACAGATTCTTTGAAGCAAATCAGAAGAAACTGTTTCAAACACTAGATGGCCAAATACAATACACAATGATACCAGATGGAGAGGAAAGCAAGGTATTCTGGAGAGGAGTCCTGGACCAATCTGTAGAGCATAATGATAAAGCAGAGTGGCATGAAATCCAAGATAGTTTAAGAGATATAGAAGTCCAAGAAGACTTAGAGATAATTACGAAATGATAAAAACTCAGTTACGAAATACACTCACAAGGCTTTGGTCGACCCAAAATAATAGGTATCAACACTCTAGCTGTCCCAGTTATAAGTTACATGTACAATATTCTTAACTGAACTCTAAATGAATGAATTAATTAATTACATTGGTCACTTTGAAAAAGGATGCCAACATTTCACTAAGGTAGATAATTTAATATCAGAAATGGCTCTAAATAAACCTGGGAAACCAAATTTTCTACGTACTTTAACATTCAACCAAGCAGAACAATTGAACACCGCGAACTATATAGCTTTTAAAACATTGCACAGGAGGAAATGAAAATGGTCTTGAAATATCCTACAATGTTTGATGGTTAAACTTCATGGCAAATATGCGTGTCGTTTAAAATTTTACTGTTTTTGTAACAGGTCTTAATTTTACCTATGCCCTCTTTGTACCAGGCATTTTTATGATGGTTTAACATTTTTTTGACAAAACGCAGTATGCAAGAAACACTCGTTGCTCTTTAAATCGTGAAGAATCTGTCGCATGAAAAGCGACTACGTTTCTTGTCACTGAACAAACAACAAGGGTTCAATCCAGAACGATTTTATCAAGAATCAGAAAAAAAGATGCATAAAGTGTGCAATGACAATAGCGTAGAAAATAGTGGAGTATTTAGCAATAGAATGGAAGGCAAAACGAGAATATTTACTATAAGTTCGCCTTAGTAATAAACCGATGCAGCATATTAAATATCATATGAACACAATTAGTTGGTCAGACGCAATAAGTGAACCATTGCCAGGTATTAGGAAGTGATAAATATTTGGCTGAAATAGTTTAAAGGCATAAACATAAAATTATTGTAGGGGTGTCCCACTGAAGGAGAAAAAGGCTCAATGGGCCTAGTATATAGTGAACTGTGAGCAGGGTAATTATAATAGGAAGTTTGGAGGAGAAAGATAGATTCCAGATTATTGTGTGTAATTTCTGAATTAAGCTATGTGTAATTATTTGAGAGATCGAGTAGAGAGAATACCGTGGAATGAAATACTACCACTAATACTATTAAAATACCAATTATTATTATTTCCATCTCACTTCTCGGAGCCCTTGATTTCACTTGCTCCGGTTAATTTTGTAAGAGCGGACAACAACTTGTCAATCAGTTAAAATCAGAATCCATGTGAACCACTGCCTAGGAATCATTATCATTATTATTGTTACTATCGTTGTTGTTGTTGTTATTGTTGATTTTGTTGTATAAGGCAGCGAGCTGCCAAAACTGTTATCCCCCCGGGTAAAGTGCTTATCAGCATTTAATCCCTCTTTACGTTCATATTTCAAATGCTGCTAAGGTTGACTTTGCCTGTCATCCTTCCGGGGTCGATAAAACAAGTACCAGTTAAGTACTTAGATCGATGTAATCGACTTTCCACCCTCCTTTCAAAGACGGCTTTTTCTATGCCAAAATTTGAATCTATTATTATCATTATTACTACTAATGATAATATTATTATAACTATTATTATTAGTATTATAATTATCAACTCTGACATTAAACATTAAAGACCGCTACATCACTCAGCTTCAAAAGTTCCCATTAACAACGATTGAATTACAACAAATGAATTCAAAAGCGGGCAGCAACTTGTCAAGCATCTCACATGGTGCTTTTCCACGATACTTAACATTCAAGAATAAATTCTGAAAATCCTCGCTATCCTCAATAGAACAGTTTTCTGAGTTAGTTCTATCCTCATGTCAATCCCGATTTTACCAACTGATTTCTCAAGTCTTCTTGTTATTGCTCCCAGTGCCCCGACAACTATTGGGATGACAGTTACGTCTTTCATTGCCCACATTCATGCAATCTCATCCTTTAGCGGCTGGTACTTTTCAATCCTTTTTGGTTTTTTATATTCTCTCATACATTCTCAGGTATAGCAACGCCTATGATCTTAGTTTCTTTCATCATTTTATTATCTACAACAAAGTCTGGTCTCTGGGCATCAATCACTGAATCACACTAGATTGCAACATAGCATAAGATCTTATATTTATTACTGTCATTGACATCTGGTTTGTGTTCGTACCATTTCAATGTCCTTTCCAGAGAGTACTTCCAGGTCGAGTAGACCATCTCGCTCAAAATCTCCCTGAATAAGGACTGCTTAAATATGACGAACGAAACAGCTAAGTCTAGAGAGGTGAATTATCCAAACCCCAACGAATTCCTCTCAACACATGGCTATGATGCTTCTCCAGTATGTCTGCTTGTGATCGGAGACGCACATATCATAAATCACTAAGGGAAATGCTCAACTGGTTATGGTCAAACTACTGAGAAGCAAATCTGTGGTATGGAGTTGAATATTTGCTGTAACTCATCTTTTATACAAAGAGAAAACATATACATGATAACCCTTCCAATCAGTTAAGATCAGAATCCATGAGAACCACTGCCTAGTAATCATTATCATTATTATTGCTACTATCGATGTTGTTGT
>NC_043008.1:41681296-41691296 GCF_006345805.1 Octopus sinensis
CCTGCTTGAAATGTGGAGTAGATAAACAGCCGACAAATGATGAAGGGTCGTTTTTATGTTACTTGTTTTGCCATTTGTTCCTTACGTTGTTCGCAAAAAAGTTCGTATTTGGTATTTCATTCACACCACACGACCACTTTGAATGAACAGCACATGGAATTTATGTCTCCACACTATCCATTCGTAATAACGAAATATGAACTCCTATAGGAATTCACATACGATGGCACAGGAAACCTTTCTACGCATTCTACACAACACATCCTCGGATAATGGAACAGCAACTTTATGCATCATATATCCCCCCACCCATTTCCAAAATAACTCCGATATTGAACTCTACTCTTACCCTCTCGTATCGTCTCTGATAAAAGGATATCCCTAATATCCAAGAAACAATCTTTCTTCATATAAATATCCAAGAAATTTCACACTGCCTTGGCTTTGTTGTCTCATTTTGTTTAACATATACATGCTCACACAAGACCCGCATATATATATATATATGTATATATATATATGTATATATATATATATATATATATATATATATATATATATATATATATATATATACATATATATATATATATATATATATATATATATATATATATATATATATATATATATATTATATATATATACACGTATTTGTATATATTCTTATATACTCAGAAGGACGTTTGAGCATTATAGGTACAGTATAGAAGAAGAATTTGTAAGATGCTAAATTCTTAGATACTACAGACTGGGTGATGCGAGTGCTGCAATACAACTGAATTTGAAATGGACTACAGGTTTCATTTAATCTCTTTTGGGAGATATGGATATACCATTTCAATTACTCGGCACCAGATCTCTAATCATATTGTCCAATATCTCAAGCAGATTCTGACTCTTATTTCAAATGACCAAAGTCGTATCAGTGAAGATATAATCACACCACCCGCCCCGCCCAACCTTCAGTTGCTGATATCTTCCTCGGGCCATGAACAAGTTAAATAGTTTTAGATTAACATTCAAATTTATTTAAAAAATCATATTCAGCAATGAAGTTATATTAAGATTTACATCGACTGTTGATATTTGTTGATGAAATATATCGATTAATTCAGTCTGTGGTAGATTACCAGTTTGTCGGTGTTTGCAACACGATTTCGATATCTAAAAGTAGATTCTTCTTCTTTTCCTTTTTTTTTTGTCTCTGTTCAGAAGTGAATATTGGCAAGATATGATACCCAAAAGTCCTATTCAGTATTCTCATTACGCTAATGAGATTAGCAATCTCTTAATTGATATTACTGGCAAGAAATAAAAGAGATTTTAGTTTTACAAATTCAATAATCGATTTAAATATTTTTATTTTTGTTTATGCAAATCAGCTTTGGCATTTATCTAATTTATGCGGTGACTATATAGATGATTAGAAGTATCACTTACTCAATAGTCACAACAACGATGGCGTTCTTGTTGTGGCCATCCCTTCGTTTATACAGCCATTGTGGATCTAGGGTTTTATAACTCTTCGTTCTTTAGAGTACAGTTCGAGCATTTCGAGTGAGCACATTGAGTCTCGAGGCGTTTCATCGCGAAAACAATCGCAGAAATAAGACTCATCAGCTTTAAAATATTTGTTTTCAGCTTGTCTGCAGCAGATTGATCCGCCATTATTTAGAATTTATTCATTAAAATTCTCTTCTACAGCCAATGAAAACAAGTATTGATAATAAGAACAGCCAATGAAAACAAGTATTGATAATAAGAACAGCCAATGAAAAGAAGTATTGATATCATATTCCTGGGAAGAATTGTGATAGATTTAACCCGTTCCCCGATTTAACGCCACCAAACAACACTTTATGTGGCTTTAGAAAGTCCAATCGTCGTCGGCGGCATTTTATTGTGTGTCCGCTAATTAATTTGATTTCTTGACCGCTTCTTCCCCTCTGTCGGTGTTTATGCTTCTGATGACTATTCACGCCGATTCTTGCATGGAAGCGTCTATTGCAAAGTTCACAAGAGATCCTTCGTGGATGCTTTGGTTGTTGCAGCCTCCATTTTCTTTCTTATCGTTTCTCTTCTTCCTCCCTTGTCGTTCAGCTTCAAGATGATTTGTCACAGGGGAGCGGAATTATGCCAACCGGACCTCTCCTGAGCTTCAATTTCCCAGGCTTTGGGATCGATTCCAGTCGGTCTTAGGCTTTTATTCAGCTGGTTCCTGTATCGATGGAGGGGACAACCACGGAGTCTTCTTCCGGTGGTAAGATCACCATATAAACTTTGACGAGGCAGCCTGATCTGTTTCATTCTGGCTACGTGGCCCGCCCAATCCAGATGATCTTCCAGGCTGGTGACCTCGATGCTGCTACTTTTCGTTCTCTCCAAAACTGAGACATCGGTCACATAGTCATTTCATTTGATATTCATAACTGAGTGGAGCATTTGTGGGTCAAATCGCTCTAGTTTTTTTTGCGTCATTTCGGTAGAGACCAGGTTTCACAACCGTGGAGATCGCGAGACAAGGAGTAAACTGCTCCTTTCAGTCATGGTCGGGTTTTGTTAGTTGATTCAGATCTTTATTCTTAAAGACCCTTTTCGCAAGTCCACCAAACGCAATATGAGTCGCTGTTAATCGGTTCTCCGCGTTCTTTACCGATGTACACTTGTCCACAAACAAACTTCTTAAGTATGAAAAGTGGCGTCTCCGAGATGATAATGTTGAAGTCTGGAGTTACCTGACTTATAACGAGTTATGCTAGGATTTTTGTCATTTTGATGTTGACGTTTAGGCTCAACCGACTGTAAGCTTGGTGAAATTATTCATCGACTGTTGAAGGTGTTCAGTGAAGTGGCAGACCGTTCAGTGATCTTTTGCTTCCTGGTCAGTCTTCATGAATTCAGTTTGGCAAGGTTCAAACATTTCCCATCATATCGGTACATAATGTTGATTCCTGGACTGTCCGAAATCAGTTCATGAAACATTGCTGCAAATTACAGAGAGAAGAGCATCGGGGCGCAAACACATCCTTGTTGTAATCCTAAAGTGATGGGAAATTCTTTAGATAGTTGGTTTTGATCGAAGACGGTTGAAGTCATACCGTCATGTAATCCCTGTGGTAAGGAAATGAGCAGATCGTGGCAGCAGAGACGTTAGGGGACCATCTACATTGCATTTTTGAGGTATAGAAAACGAAATAGAGAGGTTTTTGTTGTTCTCTACTCTTTTGTTGTATTTGTCGAGCACAAAAGATCATGTCAATTACCACTCTGGAACTGTTAGCCGTTCGCTTAATGCGAATCTTTCTTTTGACTCGTTGCCGGACGATGAAGTAGTCAAAGAAGTGCCAGTGTTTCGACCTGGGGTGCTTCCAGATGGTCTTCAAGCGATTTCGGAACCGAAATTGGGTGTTGGTAATGAAGAGAGAGAGAGAGAGTTCAGCAACCAGCCAAGGAGCAAGAGTCCATTTCATTGTAGTTTCCGACTCCTTTTTTAATATCATTCTCCCATAGTCTGTTGGCTCTCCCCACTCTTGCATTGAAATCCCAGAGGAGTTGGTGGAGGAGGAGCTTGTCATTTCGGAGTTCATTGAGGATCAGGTCACTCAGCTGTTGCTAGGTGTCTTTCACTTTGTCATTGGCATCAAATGTAGGTGCGTAGACAGAGATCAGTGTCATAAAGGTGGTAGCAGAGATCGGTATTCGGAGTGACATAAGCCGTTCATTGATAGAAGGAGGTTTCAGATGCTGTTCTTTCACAAGCTTGGAATTTAAAGCAAAAACCAGACCGTGAATTTTTATCTTTCCTTCTTCTTTCTCTTTCTAGAAGAAGGAATAATCTGGATCTATCTCTTCAGTTTTTCCTTATCCGATAGACGTGTTTCACTGAGGGTAGTGGTGTTGATGTTAAAACTCGCTAGTTCTTTGGCGACAAGAGCTGTTCTACGTTCTGGCCTCTCCATGTCTTTGAGGATCGAAGAGCGTTCACAAGTTCCATTTTCCAATGGTTAATTTGATTAATTTAATTTCTGTTGTTCGACCGTTTCAGTGGGTATCCTGCAGGACGCAGCTTCCCTGCCAGCATTCTGTGGTGACATCCGATGTTTGGCCCACCTTTTTTTAGGGTCTTCCCTGTTCAGAGCGAGCAGAGGTCTTCACAAATAAGCCTGCCCAGTCGCAGATGTAGGACCGAGTCGTTTCGTTATCATCAGGGTCCCAGGAAGTTGACCTTCCTGTATCTGCCGCCGACGTGCAGGTCCGGACTAAGAGCTTCTAGTTTCACCAAAACCTCCTCCGACCATCCTTACCCCATCGCCGTTGGGATTTTGCAGAGAACAAAAATAGTAAGGAAAAGCTGGATCAAAATGAAACCAGCTAATGGCGTGAGTTTGTTTAGGTAGAGACCTCCTTGCCTATGGGGTCCCCACGCACAATGACCCACAATTATTCTGCCGCAGTAGAAGGTGAGGGAGAAGGTGAGCGCTTTTATGCCCTTTTCGAAACAGATCTTGATTTTAGTTCTGATAGGTGATCTCACCCTCCCCCAAGATCCAGCAAGCTGAACCAAGAGTCGAGCCGGTTTAGTGGTCGATGACCCGACCATGACTGACAGGAATGGGATTACATGTTTACCCCTTGTCTCCAAAAAGAGACCTCAGTACCCGTTCAGTATGTTCTTAGTATCTATGACAGTTCATGAGAGCAAGGCCTTCTTCATACCATTTGCGGAGGCCTTGTAAGTTTTCAATGGAAATACATTCTCTTCTAAATAATAGATAAAGAGATAATCCGCACTATTTTGCACACAAAAGATGTTCTGTCTATCAGAATTTCGAAGAGCGCTGACTAACCACAAAATCCTATATTTATAGCTTTTCTTCCATATTATTTTTGCTGATCTTCATTTCGTATCACTTAAAGTTGTTATTCACAAGGTGCGTGTTTTTTCTGTCATGTAGTAAATACCTGCCAAAGTAAAGATAAGAATGTTAAATATATTAGACATGTACACTGAACAGAGTTAGCAGCGAGATAAGAATATTTCACCGTATCTACCTATAACGTTCTGGTAGCGGCATAAACATTGCATCTGTATTATAAACTATACACAGGTATACGGGCCTCAGCAATCTTTAACATCCATTCATATTAAAGCGTTAGATCTTAGTTAGTGTAAACTAGATGAAATCATTTCTTTCATTCATAATCGAAACGGGGCTCTGAACATAAGCAACGGCAGATTATAACATAATCCTAGCTTTCATTTGGATGCAAATTTCTTAATGACAAGTACACGCCAATGAGACCTTATAGTCAGCGATGCTGCACGCAATACAAAGGGGAATTATATTACAAAAATACTAAAATTTATGGAAACTAATTTTCTTCAAGACAAACGAATTATCTCTTTCTATCGCTTTTCAAAACTCTTACACTTTTTCTCTCTCACTTTTTCTTCTTCATTTTCATCTTCTTTCATTTCCTCGACTTCCTTTTCTTTTCCTTCCTTGTCTTCTTCTTATTCTTCCTCTTATTATTATTGTCATTATTATTATTATTATTATTATTATTATTACTATTATTATTATTATTATTATTATTATTATTATTATTATCAGTAGTTGTAGTAGTAGTAGTAGTAGTAGTAGTAGTAGTAGTAGTAGTAGTAGTAGTAGTATTGTTATTGTTATTGTTGTTATTAAGGCGGCGAGCTGGCAGGATGGTTAGCACGCTGGGCGAAATGTTTAGTGGTATTTCGTCCGTCTGAGTTCAAATCCCGCATAGGTCGACTTTACCTTTCATCATTTCGGGGTCGATAAATTAAGTACCAGTTAAACCCTGGAGCCGATGTCATCGACCATCCTCCTCTCCCAAATTTCAGGTCTTGTGCTTATAGGATAACAACTGCGAAGATCCAGGAAGCGATGAAGATATACGAGAGGCAGCTTACTGGATTTGGATGGTCTGCCCCACGATCTTTACATTTCAATACCAGACTTGTTTGCGGGCCTCTTAGCAGATGTCTACCTTACCTGGCAAAAAAATGGGAGAATTCCCACTTTTACTTGTCGAGGGGCGGTGACACTGATGAAAAAGGACCCAAACAAGGAGGAAGTTATAGAAACTTTCAAGCCCATCACTCTGCTCAATGCAGTTGAAGATTTTGGCCAAGGTGTTAGCCAAGAGGTTGTCGCATGTCGTGGATAGGTTAGCTTGCGAGGCACAAACATAAAACAACCGAAGCAGGACTATTCGTGACAACCTCCACCTTATGCGCTACATCATAGAGAGGGTAGGTAACGAAGCTGGCGTGGGTGGGGTACTGCCATCAATATTTGGCAGCTGTACTCAGGGTAGCCGGATTCGGTCTGGTTTACTACAGTTGGATCGCTGCTTTGCACAGCGGCATCTGCTCGGTTGCTTGGGTGAATGGTCACCTGTAGAAACCTTTCAGCGTCTTCTGTTCGGTCCGTCAAGGGTGCCCTCTCTTCTCTCTTCTGTATGTACTGACTCTTCATTACTGAAGAACCTGGAGGCTTTGAGAGGTGTTCTGCATGATCTAGGACATGGGAGAAGTGTATGTGCTTACGCGGAAACGATGTCACCGTCATAGTGTCTAGCCACAGGCATATAGCCCTGATTGGCGACACACTAAAAAAATATTAAGCGGTGACAGGAGCAAAAATGAACGCGGAAAAATCAGTGGGCTGGCAACTCGGTACCCGGAGAGACAAGCCCATGCCGTCCAAAAGAGTTGTGGGGAGCTCGACAGACTATCTTGTTAAATTGCTCGGAGTCGGGTTTATTCCAGACCTCCAGGTCGACACATACTGGGACGATCTCACCCAGAAATGGACCGAGAGGAAGCTGTCCCTGAAAAGTCGAGTAGAGGTGACGAATGTGTACATCGCATCCGTCATCTATTACCGCTTGACCATCGTCCCTCACCCCGTATGCTCGTTGACCAAGCTGGTGCGCTTACTCTTCCGCTTTCTGTGGAAGGAGTGCATTCCACTCGTCAAGCGCTCCATTTGCTGTCAAGAGCCGTTGGATGGAGAGCTGGGTATGGAGAGCTAGCATCAAGATAAACAGCACATGACCTTGCAGGTGGGGCCCAGTTAGAATTTTCTTCTGATCGAGTAACACACCCCACTCAAAAGGTCCCTGAATAAGGGTTGTTTAAGGATGTTGAACGAAAACCCCTGTTTCCAAAGGTGAATTATTCAAACCCCAAAGAATCCCTCTCAACACATGGCTATGATGCTCCCCCACTACTTCTGCTCATGATCAGAGATGCACATATTATCAGCCACTAAGAGACATGCGCAAGTGGTTAAGGCCAAATCTGTGGTATTGAGAAGAATTTTTGGTGTAGCCCATCTTTTATACTAGGACAAATCAATGTACATGATAACACTTTCAATCAGTTAAGTGGCTTGTGATCTTAACTATTATTATTATTATTATTATTATTATTATTATTATTATTATTATTATTATTATTATTATTATTATCATTATTATTATTATTATTGTTATTATTATTCAACATATATTTCCTTGTTCTACTTAATACGTATTCATGTGTATTATACGGAATTTTGAATTTTACAGTTAATCTCAAAAGGTTACAAACGTCAAAGGCAGAAAGGAAATGAAGGTGAAAGAATACAATGCATATATTATTTGAATGTATGTGCGTGCATGCATGCATTGGATCTCTGTATAAGTATGCACACACACACACACACACACACACACACTCACTCACAAACACACACATAACACATAAATGTATTGAATTTAAGTGCAATACATGTATGTATATATATATATAGAGAGAGAGGGGGGAGTGAGAGAGGTAGACAGATATAAATGCAAATATATATATTTATACATACATATATATATACATATATATATATATATATATATATATATATATATATATTATATATATATATATATTATATATATATAATATATATATATAATATATATATATATATATGTATATATACATGGTTGTTGATTATATATGGCTGTTGATTATTAAATAAAACGGTAGCATACTGAAATAATTTAAATTCAAAATTCAGAAAGGATTCTACTTCGTCAAACAAAAGATTCCCAGCGGATTTCTGAAATTATGAATAATTTTAGCAACTATCGCATAATATATCATAATATTGTTTTCATTGTAACTTAGATCTAAAATATTTTTCCCTTCAAAGATTTATCCATTTTAGGACACCCAAAAACTATATATAACAGATATACATATACATTGATACGTAAATCATATAAAACGACCGTTGTCTTTCTCACGTACTAACTCTGTTGTTTAACGTTGACCATGGCTATACGAAGATATATGGATGCCCGTGGAACCTCTTTTGAAGCAGATAAGCTGTTTTCCATTCCAATCTACCCTCTGCACTCCACCGCTGGTTAATCACGGTAACGATAGTCGACTTGGGATATAACATTTTGGCATTAATGTCGTAGCAGTCTTTGTGGTCACCATTCAAAGGACCAGAACAAGTTCCACACGATATCTCGCTTAATTCTTTCACAGTTCTTTCCAGACATCATTTTGGTTTAGTATATTTTTAACAACTGTGAACAAATAAGGAGGAAAGCTGATCTCACGTAATATGAACTAATAGCGTGGTGACTCAAAACAAGGCCAGCTATTTTTATTTGAGTTGGTAGTTCAATTATATTACCCCCGCTTTTTGACTGATACTTTATTTTATCGACCCCGAGTGTATGAAAGATATTTGAATTCTATATTTCATGTACAAGAAGAAATGCCGTAAAGCATTTTCTCTGAAGAGCTAACAATTTTGCCAGCTCACATTATTAGACGGAGCAAATAATCCTTTCTATTGAGGGCACACTGCCTGAAAGTTTGGAGAAGGGGGCTAGTGTTTTACATTGACCACAGTGCTTAACCGATATTTATGTTACCGAACCCGAAAAGGTGAAGGATAAAGTTAACCGCGGAAGAAATTCGATTATGCATTTTATCCGTCGCGCTAACTATTCTGTCAGATCAATGAGTTAGTCGGAACAAATAATGGTTATAAATGTTGGTACAAGGCCAGCGATTCGTTGAAAGGGGTTAAGTCGATTACATCGACCCAAGTGCTGAACTGGTACTTATTATATCGATACCGAAATGATGAAAGACAAAATCACCCTCGGCGGAATTTGATCTCTGAACGTAAAGGCAGACAGGTGAAATGCGGTTAAGCATTTTGCCCGGCGTGCTAACGATCCTGCCAGGTCGCCAGTATAGTGGGAGCAAATGAACTTTTATACTCTGGGAACAAGGCCCGAAATTTTTTGTGGGGAGGAGGGCCAGTCGATTAGATCGTATCCAGTACGCAACTGGTACTTATTTTATAGACACCGAAAGGATGAAAGGCAAAGTCGACCTCGGCGAAATTTGAACTCAGAAGGTAACGGCAGACGAAATACCTGTTTCTTTACAACCCATAAGGGGCTAAACACAGAGGGGACTAACAAGGACAGACAAACGGATTAAGTCGATTACATCGACCGCAGTGCGTAACAGGAACTTAATTAATCGACCCCGAAAGGATGAAAGGCAAAGTCGACCTCGGCGGAATTTGAACTCAGAACGTAGCGGCAGACGAAATACGGCTACGCATTTCGCCCGGCGTGCTAACGTTTCTGACAGTCGGAAGAATTAATACTAGGCATTTTATCCTACATTGTAATCCTTCTATCAATTTACTGTCTTTCCTTTCTATGCAAATACAAGAAAAACAAGCCTTTGCAATGTATACACAGCGAACACAGTATGCTCGACAGACTATAATTATTGGTCTATTCCACAGCGACAATACTATCTAACCTCTTCGCATACATATTAAATACGTGTTCTCGTGCTCCATATAACTCTTTCTATTACCAGGTTCACATTCCAGAACTGAGGAAAGAAATCCAGAGGTCGACAGTTACGTACCCC
>NC_043008.1:41696296-41701296 GCF_006345805.1 Octopus sinensis
TAGCCGCATAAATATAAACTTTAAACCCACTTAACCCAAAATAGTCTCCATGAACTAGTATTTTACAAAGCCATTAAGACAATGCCCACCAATTTGTATTCAATGTGGCCAAAACATCTCTCTAAAATTCAATGGATTTTCATCAGAATGATGATTTAAATAATGTTCAACGATAACTTTGATCTCAATGTAACCAAAAAATTTGGTGTCCGATTAATTTGTTAAATATTAACTCTAAACGAATAATAGGTGAAATCTGCGACAACAGAGAACGCAACGGAGAACGCAAGTGTTTTCTGTTGAAATCCAGCAGTTTATCTCACGAACAAACTGTTCACTCTATACAGCAACAACCTCACTTGCAGCAGTAATATAGCGATAAATCGACCGAGGTGATAAAATCAATACTATATACCTTGTTTGTAACTAATAATAATTTAAACTTGGAACGTTCAGATGTATAAAGTCTGATGGTGCAACGAGATGTAAATAAAAACAGCAAGGTTTGTTTTTAGACTTGAGAAAACGCAGTGGCCATGACTCTTTACAGGGCCTCTGAGAGTGGTGGGAGGGAGGAAGCTATTTTTAAAGATAAGACCTGTCTCCAAACTTTTTCAACAGAAATTCGCATGCAGTGGTGCTAAACTGGAAATTTTCGGTCAACCACCCAATCGTAAATAACAAATTTTGCTACGTTTCAGAAATATTTTTCAAACATTTATCATGTAATATTTCTACCATCGTTTCTTTACTTTCTTGTTTGTTTACTTGCTTTATCTTGTATTTTTTTATTTTCCTACTGAAATCTGACCTCAATTCTTCTGAGTAGAAACCTGGAATAATGACCTTGTTTTATAAAAAGAAAATCACTTCCAAAACCATGACATTTGTTCTTAATACCACGCAATGCAAGCATCACGAAGCCGTCGACTATTCGTTGCGACACGCACACTTCTGACACTTCGTTTCAGCGATTTCTTGAACCAAATCAAATAAAAAAATAAAAGAAAATCCCATAATCCAAAATATAAACATGATTACAATCTTAGATTTAACATAGTCTACTAAGTTGGGAAACAAATTCTTTGGATATAGTTCTGGCAAATTCTTGGAATGCAGTATGATTTTGTTTTCATTTTTATTTTTATTTTTATACGTTAAAGTCTTCTCTGTCTGCTACGTTGAACTAATTTTTCTCTCGATATATATTTTTCGTTTTGTAATGTTTAATATATTTCTACATTTCTACATTCTGTATGTTTCTCATGCGTAAATAACCATAAGGTATTTTGTATTAACGGAGAATAACCACATCTAAAAGCAGATACTTTCATTCACAGGAACTTAAAACCACTTTACTTAAATCTTCAGCTGCGCATTTTCCATCCTTATATATTATAACATTCGCAAACTTTGCAATACACTTTGCACAGAAGAAACGGGATGCCGTCTTGCTGTTCCTTTTCGTGAACGGATTCTGGGCATACTACTCTGGGATCTGAGCCAACATGTCACTACATCAGGATATTCACATCTCTGCACATCATGGATTTGGCATACTTAATTAAATAGATCAGTCGTGTCAAACTCAGAACCCTGTCACTGACGAATTCAAATGAACATTTTTACTCCTATCCCGTGAGCCACACTTAGTTCAGTAATTCCTTTCTTAATCTTCAGCTCCATTCAGACCTGACATTTTCTTTCCACCTCACCCTTGCCTGCTTTTTTTCCTTTCTTCATTTCCTTTTCCTTTTCACTTTTTCATCCAGATACTTTCTCCTCCTGTCAGGATATGTAAGCTCAGGTTGTCTTGTGTCCCCCTTGAGTTACAACCAGTTGCTCAAGTTTAGATAATCTAAAACTCGGCTGTCATATTTGTACTGAAAACATGTGAAATTGGGTTTTGTAATATTAACAAACCATCTAAATCTCCACTACTCGATCCCAGTTTTGTCACTGAAAGTATTTGTGGCAGTTACTGCATTTCTAACTGGATTATTAGCGATAGATTCCCAAAATCATAAATGTTCTTTATCCGACTAGACAGCTAATTCAGATCCAGATTCTAGTAGAAGTCCCTAGCACCTGAGATAAGCTCTATTCTAGCAAATGTTCTCGGTTAATATCTCTTTCTTTATTACCCACAAGGGGCTAAACATAGAGGAGACAAACAAGGACAGATAAAGGGATTAAGTCGATTACATCGACCCCAGTGCGTAACTGGTACTTAATTTATCCGAAAGGATGAAAGGCAAAGTATACCTCGGCGGAATTTGAACTCAGAATGTAGCGGCAGACGAAATACGGCTACACATTTCGCCCGGTGTGCTAACGATTCTGCCAGCTCGGTTAATATCTCAAGAAGTAGTTTCTACCTAATGGCAAAAAACAATTGTTTACTTAGTTTTCAAGACGTCTAGTAATCTCCAATTCAATATAGGTCCATTAAAGATCAAAACAAAGTTATTTAAATCGAACTCTAGCGCGCCCAACATTTACTCGTTCACTAATCTTAACCTCCTTTGTGACAACTAGCATGAGTTTCGGTTTACCACGTCTACTGCTAATATATTTACAGACCGCAAAAATTATATTTTAGGTAACGGCTTTAATACCCACTTTATCGAGAAGCTATGCCATAAACGGTTACTCCATACACTAATCGATTGTAACACAAGTGATGGAATCTTTTTCACCATCAGATCATTCCTAACAGGAAAAGATATGAAAATTATGATCAACAGCATGTTCTCTGGGTGTTATGAAATCAGTGAATGCATGCAACATGTTTCTCTCCAAGGAACTACCCTCTCCCTACTGTTCATTAATGATTTATCTCACAAAATAACATCTATCATTGATAGTAATAAAAACGCCCTTTACATTTTCACAGCTAAGAACGTGCAATCAGCTAAAGTTGTCATGTTGATTGGTCGTAATTTTACATCTCAACGATGATTGGCCACAAGGATCAGTAAGAATATTTAAGACACAACGTGGGGTTGCTTTTCAGAGTATCTCTGACCGCTGGATATAACAGTCAAGTCATACTCAAATTACACCCTAAAGAAGGATATACTAGAAATTGTGGGCAAATATAACAGAATGGTAAGTCCTTGTATAGTTTTCAGATTAAGAGTGACAGTAACTAACAAAATGAGAACGTTTAATGTTATAACAAGGCGACAAATTTGTAAGGGTGTGAGTAGGAGTTTATTGTTGATTTAATATTGGAAGACTCGTGTTTCCATAATCTATAATGTTGTGTGGATGAAATCGGAAATCAGCTTAGGTGTGATTAGAGCTTAGAAGATTGGGATAGAATATAAAAGGCTGCTCGTCCTACCCCATCATGTCGTCCTCGCATTTAATGTAAGTTAGCACAAGAGAGTATGTCCTGCCGAATTTAAGTGAAAGGAAATGAGTAAATATTCATAATAAAGGGGATTTCTTTCAGCTTTAGATAATGTACTTTTTCTTGTTTGTTTTTTGTTTTTTATTGTTTTTTTTTGCTTAATGCTGCCTTTTACGTCGTCTTTGTTTTCTGTGTTTTTTCAAACATTTATCGCAATCTATATAATCCAAGATCAGAATGGAAATTTTTGTCTTATTGAAGAATTAATCTTCAAGTGTGTGTGTGACCGATAATATTTTCAGCAGGAGACAAAAAAAAATGGTAAAAAGAAATAATAATTCCGGAAATTGATATGTAAATTATCCGGCATTATTATACACACTTC
Source organism: Octopus sinensis (assembly GCF_006345805.1). Taxonomy (NCBI): domain Eukaryota; kingdom Metazoa; phylum Mollusca; class Cephalopoda; order Octopoda; family Octopodidae; genus Octopus; species Octopus sinensis. The sequence continues at coordinate 41,700,040 of NC_043008.1, forward strand.
GAATTTACATAGCCGCTTTTTTCTTTCGTTTTATTTAATATTTAACGAAACAGTTATCATTCTTAAACCCGTTGTAAACAATAGACATTCACTTCCAAGTAACTTTTCTATAGTCTTTTACATATTTTAAAGCAACAACAACTACCAGAATAACAACAAAATAAATAACTACAGACATTTCTATAAAAACAAACAGCAAAAAGAAATCGTTTGGAAAGGAAATAATAATTAATACATAATATATATTTTTGTGAACAGCAGAAACTCCTTTTATTCGAACTAGGGAATTATACGGATCAGATTATAATGTCAATGCATTGTACTAAAAAGAATTATGTTTGGTGCGAAAAGTTGATTATATCACGGTTGAATAAATGTTTTCCAGGACAGATTTCAAAATGTAGTTACACAACCACCTCCATGTCTTCTGTAAGCCGTCATCCTCAAACAAATCTATTTATGTGTGTATGGTGGTGTGTGTTTCTGTGTGTATTAAGTACATATATGCAAATAATACAACTAATATTGATAATAATAAATAAATAAATAAATAAAGCTGAGTAATATAATGTAATAAATAAATAATACACTTTAGACTGTCTTGTTAATATTCATTTATTTATTTGCAAAGTTTCATAGAGAAGAAGGAGAGAAATGCTGAGTGAAGACAAAACACACCATAAACCTTTATTTACTTCTATGAATATCGCTTTTGGGAAGGTGAGTGTGGGAGACGGGTGTAAGGGTAAAAAAGAGCAAACACACATAAGCATGTACACGCATACATGTACATACACATGCATATATATATATATATATATATATATATATATATATATATATATATATATATATATATATATATATATATATACATAAAGATTTATATATGTGTGTGTACGTGTATGCATATATGTATATATATATATATGTCAGTATGTGGTATATGTTCATATGTGAGTGTATACATGTATGAGTGCTTGCATGTATGTTTACACGTAAATGTACAACTATGTATGTATATATGTATATATGTATGTAAGTATGTGGGTATATGTTCATATGTGAGTGTATACATGTATGAGTCCTTGCATGTATTTTTGCACGTAAATGTACAGCTATGTATGTATATATGTATATATGTATATATGTATGTAAGTATGTGGGTATATGTTCATATGTGAGTGTATATATGTATGTATACTTGCATGTATGTTTGCACGTAAATGTACAGCTATGCATGTATATACATATAAA
>NC_043008.1:41706296-41733796 GCF_006345805.1 Octopus sinensis
ACTAGGCTTACCTTTATTAATAAAGCATATTATTCTACCTCCAGTATTCGAGTACTATTTTCTCCACCTTGCTTCGCATTTATGTGCCTACTCTGGTACACACACACACACGCACAGACACACACACACACATATATATATAGTTAATCCGAACATGAAAACACAAACAGAAAACATAACAACGCGTGGACGTGGAACAAGTACAGTGTTATTGGACTCTCAGGAAAGGAAAGAATTGAGGAGGATTTACCGTATATATATATGTATATACACATACATACCACCGTTTACTCCACCATAACTCAGCGGTTCGGCAAAAACGAATGACAAATTTTGTACCAAGCTTTAAAATAAGATCGTTCAAGGTGATGCCCCAACACGGCCGCTGTCTAATGACAGAAACAAGTAAATGATAAATGTGTGTGCAAAATAGATCATCGTAATGAACGGCGATTATGATTATGATGATGATGAGGAGGAGGACGACGAGGGGGATACTAATGGTGATGTTTTTATTCATGCTAAAAATAGTAGTTTATTTCTCTTAAAAGTCACCCTCATAATTTAAAATGGTTGTTTATTGTGCAATCCATGAAAATATTATTGAAGTCGCATTAGTGATCTTACACATAATTTTTCTGCTCTATCATATCTGACTGAGGACTAAACAACTAACAAACTAACTTGATAATATTATTATTGATGTTATTGTGATGCTCAGCTGGTATATGTACCCTTGTTTATCATTAAATCATTCATCACTGATCCGGAATTATTACCTCAGTTATTACGCGTTATTCTTATAACGAATTTATCTATAACACAAGTCTGTGATCAGATTAAGATTCTGTTTGGACCGCCAAAGCACGATCCTGCGACTATCAACAATTCTTGGGAAAAATTGGGGTCTCAGAGTGAAACCTATTTTACCCCATAGGTTCTCTAATTAATTTATCACGGACTTTTTAACACAGTATTTTTTTTAATCAAGCACCTGTGATAAACAATGTCAGATGTGTCTATATACATAGTGTATTCCAGGTGATTAGGAGCATTAATATTTCATTCTATTGTTAAACATTATTTAATTCTAATGCTAAGCTTTATTAAAGATTATCCCGGAGCATTTTATCCAGCACGGTAAATATAGAAATATTTAAACATTTCTTCTGATGTATCTAGGAAAAGATGTGATGCCGAAAAAGTCATGGCAGCTTTTATCCGATTCTTTTAAGATTTTACACATTCCGGGTTTATAAGCAGAGTTTTTGTGAGAGAGTTAAACGAGTAATGATGGATAATGTAATCTCAATACAGACTGGAAACAATAAAGACAAGATGCTTGCAACTGTCTATTCATAAGGCTTTGCTTAAGTCTGTAGATATATACTGTAATACTGTGGTGCCCTGTACATATGCATTTATACACGCATACAAAGGCATATAGATTATCTATGCATTCAAAAATGTATATTAGCCAATATACAAATCCAGGTACATATATATATTATATACATAAATGTAAATATATATATATATATATATATATATATATATATATATATATATATATATATATTATATATATATATATATATATATATATATATATATATACATACATATATATATATATATGTATATATATGTTGACAATTTTAGCTGCGGTGAAAGACAGGAGGGTAGAGTAAGTTTCCTGTTATATATTTCGATGGGCTTGTCTGTATTCCAATATACGCAATTTTCCATAGCGTAACACACCAGAAACCTCGATATTGATGTGGCACTCTGTCAACATAACGAAGATTATTATATAAAGATCCTGAGAAATATATCGCTTCTGGATTGGAAATATCTTCTTGCATGAAAAGACGTCGTCTTTCAATGCTAGTTTAATATATGTTCCTTTGCACTAAGCAGCGACTTACTCTACCCTCCTGTCTTTCACCGCAGCTAAAATTGTCAACACTTGAGGAAAGTGTACGGCTTAAATATGACAGCTTTGGAATAAATTGGATGATAAATCAATTCCAGCTCGGAAGATTTCAATTGCAATCTCACAATGTAATGCATCTGTATAGATATCTATGCCTTTGTTGAGTGTATGTTCTATGTATGTATTTATGTGTATGAACATATGCATGTTGATAAGTAAATATGTACACATCTGCGGGTATATATAAAGATACATGTATATAAATATACATTTATATATAGGTGAACATGTGCTTGTGTTTATATATGGATATATATATATATATATATATATATATATATATATACACTCATATATATACACATATAAATTACATAGTATATATATATATATATATATATATATATATATATTATGTATATGTACATGAATACATATATATTATATAATACATATGGATATATATATATACACACACACACACACACACATATATATATAATATATATATATATATATATATGCATGCGAGATTTAATACTAGAGTCTATACGAGTAGTTATGCATAGATAGATAGATAGATAGATAGATAGATATAGATAGATAGATAGATAGATAGATAGATAGATAGATAGATAGATAGATAGATAGATAGATGCACCTGCATATATGCATATACAGATATATCTATTGCAGAATTTTTATTTGTATATGTATACAAGCAAGTATATCTATATGTAGATGCTTTTATGTATATACCTGTTCGGACACATACACGTATGCACGGCTTTATGTTTGTATCTACATGTCTATCTCTGTGTGTGTATGTGTGAGTTTGTGTGTGAGTGTGTGTGTGTGTGTGTGTGTGTGTGTGTATGTGTGTGTGTGTGTATAACTCCATGCAGAGCGTGATAAAGTTCCGAGTAGAGAACGTTAGTATTACAACAACGATTAAATGACTGTTTATAGTTTACGATGTGATTAGTTGTATTATCATACAATACATACACACTTGTATATATATATGATTTTATTTTTGTGCGTGTATGTTTGAGCGTGAGTGTATATTCCTGCATAAACACTGACATGCACGAAAATTCCTATATACGTCCACACACACCAGACAAAAGAAAACATAATCTGTGTATATATCTGTGTATATATACGAGTGACTTGTTTTGATTAAATAAAAGCAAATTTCATATCCGTTAGGAAACCGGTGGAACATACATATGCCATTGTATAAATGTTTATATGACATATATATGTATTCAATTTAGTATTTACACATTAGTATTCAAGAGGATCTGCTTGAATATAATAACCTGAATATCGTGTGTTGCATTCTCTTTCAAACTTTTGCAATAGACTTATCGGAGCGAATTGTTAACAAACTCTAACTTATAATTGAAGGATATAGTTTCAGGCATATGCTTTCTTTGACTGTAAGTTCTCAAGAGTTCGTGTCACAGATACCGCTTCATTATAATGCGTTGCATAATATTTTTTCAGTTTTCAAATTGAAAATTTATTTATTTATATATTTGCTGCGGTACTCTTAGGTCATATTATCTAAACGAAAATGATTAAGAGGGTCATGGTTTCCGGTTTATTTCCAAAGACGCTGTCCATACGTTGATAATTTTCTCGAAACTGTCAGTCTATTTCATAAAACGCCTTCCTTTATCATCTAGCGTGGGAGACAACTGCTAACAAATCATATTCTTAAGGGCGTATCGTACATAGACCGCATTAACAAAGTGGTATAGGTGTTTTAGGTAAGATGGGTATATGACCATAAGTCACAGAGCCGCTCAAAATAAAACCTACATTGAGATTGCTAAAGCTATCAAGAATCCCGAAATTTTTCTCCATGTTAGTAAGGGTACATCTTTCAAAGTTTTGTTGCAGTATGTTCTTTTGCTAAACACTATATTATTTTAATATTTCGATCATTTAGAGCAGCTGGCTGGCAGAAATGTTAGCACGTCGGGCGAAATGCTTAGCGGTATTTCGTCTGTCGTTACGTTCTGAGTTCAAATTCCGCCGTGGTCGACTTTGCTTTTCATCCTTTCGAGGTCGATAAATTAAGTACCAGTTAGGCATTGGGGTCGATGTAATCGACTTAATCCGTTTGTCAGTCCTTGTTTGTCCCCTTTGTGTTTAGCTCCTGGTGGGTAGTAAAGAAATAGGCATCTTGCCCATCTTTTCGTTCATCATTACGTTCCGCTGAGGTTGAACTTTCCTTTCACTTTTTCGGGGTCGGTAAAATAAGTACAATTTAATCGCTGGGGTCGATGTAATTGATTTACATTCTTCCCAAAACTGCTAGCCTCCGCAAAAATGTCGGGCCTTGTAATTAGAACTTTCTTGTTTCAGTGTCAATAAAATAAAGAACACAATGAAGAACTGGGGTAAATATAATTGACACATTATCCCGCTCCACCTCACAATTTTGCAGTACCTTGTGCATAAATCAGTAATCACGGTAATTATACGGTAATCACTGGCCATATTGTGCTTCACCCATCGCGCCCTCAGTATATCACGGATTTTTGTGGCTAATATGTGTAAATTTATATCGTGGACTCCTCAGTTTCTGCGACCGATAGTTATTTATATTTTTTTATATTTTAATTATTTCTGTGGTAAAATTAGCGTTTTCACACCTAAAAACTAATAAATTAATAAATAATAATACCCTACAGAAGTTCAGTGTGTAACTTTAACTAAAATGCATTGAAAGAAAATACGTAGTGTACCATAAATTAGTAAACAAAGAATCGCATGTACTATATGGAAAACGAAACTCGAGACGCGAGTGTGTGCTGTTGTTTTGCTTTTATAATAAAATAAATATATACAAATAATAATAATAATAATAATAATAATAATAATAATAATAATAATAATAATAATAATAATAATAAATTATACAGTACAGAACTGTTTCTACTTCGCAGATTTTCACCTATCGCAGGGTGTTTTGGAACGTAACTCCTGCGATAGTCGCGGGATTATTGTGCTTGTTGTTTGTAATTAATCATGTATTCACTATTGTAAGCCTTTATCAATATTGGTTTCAAATTTTGGCACTAGGCCGACAAAATCCTTTATCAATATTAATATATCAAATTATTTGGACGATGGAGGTTCTTTTCAGATTATAGCATTTATCAGAATATTAGAAGCATTTAGCTTACATAGAGACCAGATCTTTCGTTTTATTGAAATTTTGTATTGTTTCTCGATGTATTTTATGGCAGGAACATAAATACTTAATTAACAATTGATCTCGTAACACAACCTGTTATCTAATTATCGATTTGAAATCCTAACAATTAATGCTAAAATATGAAGTATTATTTCCACATCAAACATTTTAAAATATATCGCTTATGCAGTAATGGCGTTCTAATGACGGATAAAAGCATTTGAAACTGTTCTAGACTAGGGAACAGATTCCACAACTGGCTTCTCTACACAGTTTAATGCCATTTCATTTCATTTCAATTTTGTCGGAAAGGAACATTTCCAATCCATTGTGATTATGTTGCATTGTGCTGCTTGGTTAAATATCCTAAGGTGAGTTATGGCGATAATTAATTAAATTTCCGAGGAGTTAATAAGCTTGAAAATTTAGATTATTAGATAGAAATATCATTAATAGTGAGTTCTAATGATCATTGACTCGTTATGGTGAAGAAGGGTTAAATATTGGTAGAGCTTAAACTTACAGTGGTACAACAGGCAATGCTCTCCATTTTCTCGATTTAATATCCAATAACATTGTCCATTTATTTATAATAGGTAGGAAACAACTTACTAATAGCTTCTTGCTAACATTTTACAACTGACAAATATTGACTTGAAAGTGTTTAAAATACCACGTTCTGCTATCTCTTTCGTGTGGACTTCAATCGTGACAGAACCACAAACAACGCGTTTGTACCTTCAGTTACGCCGCTATCACTATAGAGGGACTCTAGAATTATTATTCTTTCTCCAACCATGAAAAAGTATTACTACCTTCACACCTCATTTATTTTATTATACATATCAAATGGGTTATATTTATGGCAAGTTGTTACTAGATGTTTTGGCAAAGAAAATTTCAGTTCGAGTATAAATAAAATCGTCAATTGAGGGACATGAAACTACATATACTCTTTACTCTTTACTCTTTTACTTGTTTCAGTCATTTGACTGCGGCCATGCTGGAGCACCACCTTAAGTCGAAGAAATCGACCCCAGGACTTATTCTTTGTAAGCCTACTACTTATTCTATCGGTCTATTTTTCCGAACCGCTACGTTACGGGAACGTAAACACACCAACATCGGTTGTCAAGCGATGGTTGGGGTCAAACACAGACACACAAACACACACACACACACACACACACACATATATATATATATATATATATATATATTATATATATATATATGTATGTGTGTGTATGTATGTATACATGTGTGCATAGGTATAAGTGAGAATCTCCTTATTTACCTAAAACTCTATTCCCCTTTTTTTTTATATATAGATTTTTTTATTTTTTTATTTTTTTCTTTATTTATTCTTCTATCTAATTTAACACTGACTCCTTGACCACTCCCCCAAGTATGATATTTTGCGCTATGCCTACCCCCAAAAAGTCCCCCACCAACACCCCTTTAAACCTGCCTAAATGTATAAATGCCAATACAATTCTTGTTAACTAGCTTCCTGAAGATTTCTCTTGAATGAAACAGTTCTAGTCCTGTAGAAGCTCCTTCTATATAATAAATAATATATATATATATTATATATATATATATATATACATATACATATATACGACGGGCTTCTTTCAGTTTCCGTCTACGAAATCCACTCACAAGGCTTTGGTCGGCCCGAGGCTATAGTAGAAGACACTTGCACAAGGACCCACACAGGGGTACTGAACCCGGAACCATGTGGTTGGTAAGCAAGATACTTACCACACAGCCACTCCTGCATCTATGGCAACAATTCTCGAGACAAAACATGAAAATAGTTGTCATGTGTTCAAGGAAATGAGAAAGAGAATGATACCAGGTTCCTGTTTTTCTCTGAAGCATGAACAACGCTACTGTGGTGAAGATGCCGACGACCGCTTTGTTCAAAGCCTCCCTTGACCTCAAGTGGCCTGAACTCTTTACATGAACACCACCCTGTACTTAACTCCATGTGCATTCCTATTCAATGGCTTTCGATATTAAATATAATAATTGATTTGAAATACGTATTGATGGAAAATATAGTTGTGTGACGGACATGTCAGTTTTCAAGGATGTTAGCGGCCAAAATAATGCGCATTAAATTTAAATGAGAACGGAAATTGCGTGACAGATCCTTTCAATGGAATCCTTGCCGATGCGTGTATTAACAAATTGTTTTGTTTTGTTGTTGGTTTTGTTTTTTTGTTTTCTTGTGGGGTTGGGATTCGAACTATAGTTATTGCTGATAGTCTGCTCTATCATTAATTGATCTTGGAATAAAAACGAAGGGATGCACGTTGCTTGCGACACGTGATGAAGGCGTGGCTAAATATTTAAAGAAGCTAAATTTACTCCGCGAATACTTCATCTCAAAACAAAGTTCAATGAGGAATATTTTCTCCGAGGCACACTCAATGACGGGTATCAGCATGAAAATTAGCAAATTTAAATGGGCAGAGTTAAATACAACAATGATCAGGATGTTTTGTATCTGTGTATGTGTGTGTTCACGCGCGCGTGTGTGAGTGTGTGCCTGCGTGTGTGTACGTTTATACATACGTAGACAGAGTGACTGAGACACAAATACAAACATACACACGCATATGTAAATATATATAAGTATATATATATTTACACACACCCAACACACACACAAATACATACATATATATATATATATATATATATATATATATATATTATATATATATATATATATATATATTATATATATATATATATAATATATATATATATATATATATATATATATATATATGTAAGTGTATGCATACATATGAATACATATTCTGTTGGTAGCAATTTTTCGGCAGTTGCTATGTTTCTGAATTAAATTTTACCGAGGTCAAAATATTACTCATTTTAAAATTCATATTTTCAAATTGATATTGCACTAAATATAATATTCTAAATAATATTTTTAGCAATTTAATATAATTTTATAATTGATTTCATTCAATCTACACCACTGAAATTGCACTATTTTTATTATTTTAATATTCAATACAACAGACAAACAGTTTTGAATATATCCGTATGCGTATATGTGCATTGTATATATGTATGTAGATATATATGTGTGTGTGTGTGTGTGAGTGGTTATTTGTATATTTGTACGTGTGTAAGCATGCATGTTATTATGTATCTATATGTATGTATTTATGTGGATTTGCTTGTCTGTTTATATGTGCATTTAGAGTGTTGACTATATACACATAAGGGTTTTGACGTATCTTTTATCTTTTACTTAGTTATTTTAGGAACGCTATTTTCAGATCAGTTTTCCTTCTCTCTTTCTCTATTCTCCCATCCCCTACCACTGTTTATTCTGATTCTTTTTATTCTTTTCCTCTGTCTATAACTAGTAACAACACAGTTGTGCACATTAGCACATACGCACGGGGACGTATGACTGCATCCCCTGCTCTCTCTGCCCTTCTCTATACATCGGGCAAACGAGACGCGGCTTGACTGACCGGTTCGCGGAACACCTCCGAGACATCCGACTCGGCAATGACACCCTGGTCTCGCGCTATTTCCACTCTACCGGTCACTCTTTGCGACTCCTGTCTGTATGCGGATTGTCCTTGCACAGGGGCCATCCGGACTCCCGTCTTCGCCGTGAACAGGGATTAATCTTCTCCTTAGCGTCACATGGGCTGAAATCTCCTCCCTTCTTCATCTAACCCTCCTCCTCTCTTCAACTAACCCTTCTCTCCTCTTCTCTCTTCTCTTCATTCCTATCCGCCTTCCCCCTCTCCCTTCATCATCAGCCTTCCCACGTAAGTCCACCCTTACACAATCCACCCCATCTTCCCTATCCGTCCCATCACACCCCGACCCCATCCCTTACACCCACTCCCATATACCCCACCTCTACACCCAACCAACGGTTGACGACTGGTATTGGTGTGTTTATCTGCCCGTAACTTAGCGGTTCAGCAAAATACTTTGATATGATAAGTACCAGGTTTAAAAAGAAACTACTGGAGTCGATACATTCGAATTTAAAATTTTCAAGGTTCTGCCCCAGCATGGCCTCAGTCAAGTAAAAGATAAAAGATAACAGATAAATTATATACGCACATACACATAGTCAAACTGGCATACAACAAGACCGTAATGGTATTCTCTGAGGCGGCGAGCTGGCAGAAACGTTAGCACGCCGGGCGAAATTTCGTCTGCGTTACGTTGTTAGTTCAAATTCCGCCGAGGTCGACTTTGCCTTTCATCCTTTCGGGGTCGATAAATTAAGTACCAGTTACGAACTGGGGTCGATGTAATCGACTTAATACCTATGTCTGTCCTTGTTTGTTGCCTCTGTGTTTAGCCCCTTGCGGGTAATAAAGAAATAGGTATTCTCTGAGGATCCAAGTGTCTTAAGATCTCGATATGTTTTACGAAAGCAACAAGCTTTGAGTAACATTCGTCTGTATTCTTTCTGAAATCGCATGACTGCTATCATTCAATTGAAATTAGTCTATCAATCTATCTATTATATATATATATATATATATATCACCATGACCAACCAGGCTATCAGATGTTGCTACACATCGCTGGTCACAATGTGCTTTGCATTGTTATAGCCTTCAAATGACGCCACCCCACTGGCTAAGCGAGCAGGCCAACAGAAGAAAGAGTGAGAGAAAGTTGTGGCGGAAGAGTACATCAGGGATGGCCACCAACCCTTGCCGGAGCCTCGTGGATCTTTTAGGTGTTTTCGCTCAATAAACACTCAGAACGCCCGTCCGCTGCCCTAACCACTGGGCCATTGCGCCTCCACACACACACACACACACACATATATATATATATATAATATATATATATATATATATATATTAGTCAATCTATCTGTCTGTCTATCTATATGTTTATCAATCTATCTATCTAGCTGCCTGTTTATTTGTCTATCTATCTGTTTATCAGTCTATCAACCTATCTCTGTGTATGAGTAAATTTAGTTAGATTTATATTTATGTACTGAGGTTTTATTAGTTTTTGAATGATATGGCTTTTATGGCATTTAAAACGTTAATGTTTATTGCAACTGTAATGAGTTTACAGCAAACAAGAAATGACGTCGTTGAATTAACTTATAAAATGACTCTCTGCTAAAAATTTTCAACAGTCAACCTATTTTGTCATCAAGCATAATTGTGAATGATTGTTAACCAAAAACAAATCACAAAATTCATTAAAATATATTAGGTTTCAGAAATGTTTCATTGTATATTCATCAACTGAGATTCGAACGAGAGTGTGGCAAACATACTTATTGTTAACAGAACCTCAACTGAACGGAACTCACCCGTCTTTTTGTTAATGATGAAGATTTTCGCTTGTTGACTCGTGTCTATCGTTGTTCGTGTTGTTGGAGGTGGCGGTGTCTTTGTTGGATTGTTTTTCTTTTTCATTTCTATTTCTTCTGGTGAGATTATTCATCAAACATTTTCCATGCATGACCTTTACGTCAGTCTCTTTGCATATCTTATTCAGCGGGTATTTTAACACTTTAAGCATTATCTAATCGATCGGTGAGGTATATATCTACTGTAGGAAGTCGAACATTTGAATCGACCGAAATATTCCTGAGGGGAAAAAGGAAAAGAAAATGCCTGGCTGTCAGACATATTAACACAGTCGGTGTACATAAACGCGAAAACAACAACATTCTATACGCAAATGTAGGTAAAGGGAAATAACGCGTATACACCCACACACGCAAAACATATACAAGTTTTTAATACATACATGACCATGTACAGAATCACGTTCTGACTGAATGGTAATATAGAAAATATATTTTTATGGCGTTTACACTATATATGATTAAATATGTATAAATTAAAAAGAAAGTTCATAGAAAAAAACACATAAACTCTAAAAATTTGACGTGATCAATATTGACACACATCCGAAAACACTATGGTAACTTATATGTATATCCGTATGTCTGTATCTGGAAAAGGTCTTCCTATATGATGCGTAAATTCTCTCTTTCATTCTCTGCCTCCCACTAGCTCTGTCTCTCTCTCTCACTAATTCTTTATTTTTCTCCCTCTCTATCAGTCTATATACCATTTACCTTTGTTTTATTCATTTTTTTTTGTAATGCATGTCTCAAATCAGAGTGATATTTCAGATGTTTAAGTTTAAAGGTGGTGATTAAATAACAACCAAATACGTATGCAATGCAACGAAGCGATGGGTTTTCGATATTTGTTACAATGAAGCTGCTTTCTTTGTGAACGCCATTTATATTGAATGATATCCTTGAATTTCATTTGAATACATGCCAGAAGCGTTGAATGTAACGGATTTTTATAGATTTATGCATTTATTTAATTATTTATCCTGTTATTTGTTTTAAGTATATTTCAGTGGTAGTCTTTTGAATGTTATTGACATAAAAATCATGGGAAATAAAACATTGGTGACCTTTTTAGAACTAAATTTTTTTGAATATTTAAATATATATTCTTTTGTGCAGAGAGTTGTATTTTCATTTTAATGTCATTTATATGTCGGGAATTGAAAGCAAATATCGTCGCAAGCTATATCAAGGAATATATAATTTACCGAACGTTTCAGTTTCCAATACGGGTTCGTTACTCAATGAATTCGCTTATGCTGCACCGCCTAGTATTATCAAAACTTGAAAATTATGCATATCGCAACTTTCCAATAATCACTTCACTAAAAATATGCCAGTGTACAAGGTTCAAATTAGTATATTTATAATTAGTGCTACTATTATTATTATTATTATTATTATTATTATTATTATTACTATTGTTGTTGTTGTTGTTGTTGTTATCATTATTTATTTATTTATTGTCTTTGAACAGCTTCTATCGCTAGAGATGTACTACGGTGCCAGATGTTCACTACCAGTGAATTAAGGCAACACCCTGCAGGTGTTCCACCCTCATTGCAACCCCTATTTATTCTACGTACTTCTCAAAACTTTTCTCGCTGTTCTCAGGGCTCCGACAATTTTTGGTACTATTACCACCTTTTTCACCGACCACAACTGCTTAACCTCCTAAGCTAACCTGTCATATCTAACGACTTTGCTTTCCTCCTTATCGCACACCTTGTTGTTAACTGGGCATGCTATATCTATGATCCAGCATCATTTCCTTTCTTTCTCAATGAACAATATGTCTGGCTTCTTATTCTCTATCTCATGGTTGCACTGAATCATAAAATCCTATAGGATCTCTGCATTATCATTTTCGATGATGCCCTCGGGTTTATGTTCGTACCACTATTTTGCTCTGTCAAGTCAATACTTGTTGCTAAGTGTCCAAAGGACAATCCTTATTATATTGTCATAACGTCTCTTATATACTTTCTGGGGTTTGGCGTACATTGACTGGTAATATGCCATACTGTTTCACCTTTTTGTCTGCAAATTCTGCACTTATCACTTTCTGGTGTGTTGTCTATTCTATATTTGATGTAATTCGTTCTTAATGCTTGCTCTTGGACAGCACAGATTAGAACCTCTGTTTCCGATTTTAAATCACTCTTAGTCATCCATAGCCATCTTTGTTTCTCTGTCTGTCTTCTTATCTTCAACATCCCTCTTAAATTGTCCATGTATTCTTTCTTTATCCACCTGTTTTCAGTGTTATTCATTCTCAACTGCTTGTACAGTGCTTTATCTTTGCAAACTTTCATCCTACAGAAACATGAGCTTCTTACTTCCAATAATTGTGGTTCTGTGGCATTTTTTATACACCATGCTATGTTGTTGTCTTCTGCTCTAACACTGATTGTATGCTCTGTTCGCATCCAATCAGTCCTCTTCCCCTCATTTTCTTGGTACATACAGTCTGTCTGTGTCACTTTTTGGGTCGAGTATCCCATATCTAGTCAGCAGCTTCCTTCTTTCTAAGCTGTTTAGTTCCTCTATTGTCCATTCCATTACCCCTGCTCCATATCTAAGGAGTGAAACCACCAATGGAAGTATTTGTGAATATGTGTGCGTACGCGTATGTGCAAAACCATAGACAAAGAAAATTTTAAAATGAGAGATATAGAACGACTTATTAACGCAGGAATGATTTTAGTTTCGAATGTTGACGCAAGACTAGTAATTTCAGGGGTAGGGGAATGTTTATTACGTCGACACCAGTGCTCAGCTGGTACTCATTTTATCGACACCGAAAGGATGAAAGACAAAATCAACCTCAGCAGAATCGACCGCAACAGAACGTAAAGACGGATGAAACGTCGCTAAGCATTTAGTCCGGCTTGCTAACAATTTTGCCAGTTCGTTGCCTTATAAGGGAAATATAATACTTATTTATTTACTACCCACGAGGGGCTAAACACAGAGAGGACAAACAAGGACAGACAAACGGGTTAAGTCGATAATTCGACCCCAGTGCGTAACTGGTACTTATTTAATCGACCCCGAAAGGATGAAAGGCAAAGTCGACCTCGGCGGAATTTGAACTCAGAACGTAGCGGCAGACGAAATTCCACTCAGCATTTCGCCCAGCGTGCTACCGATTCTGCCAGGGAAATATAATACTGGTTTCTTATTTTGGCGCTGGGCCAGCAATTTCGCTGGATGGGTAAGTCGATTTCATCGACCCTAGCGTTCAGCTGGTACTTATTTTCTCGACACCGAAAGGATAAAAAGCAAAGCCGACCTCGGTGAAATTTGAACTTAGATTGTAACTACGGGAAAAATGCAGCCAACCATTTTTGCCGGCGAGCTAACTATTCTGTCAGGTCATGGTTCTATAACGGACGTAAACTATTGATTTCAAATTGCGGAACAAGGCCAGTAATTCAGAGGGAGGGAGCAGGTCGATTTCACCGGCCCCTGTTCTCAACCGGCGCTTATTTTATCGATTTCGGAAGGATGAAATGTAAAGTCGACCACAGTAGAATTCGAACCCAGAACGTAAGATAACGAAATGCCGCTAGGTATTTTGAGCAGCGTGCCAATGATTCTGCCAGCTTTCCAC
Organism: Octopus sinensis; assembly: GCF_006345805.1. Taxonomy (NCBI): domain Eukaryota; kingdom Metazoa; phylum Mollusca; class Cephalopoda; order Octopoda; family Octopodidae; genus Octopus; species Octopus sinensis. The sequence continues at coordinate 41,720,488 of NC_043008.1, forward strand.
CTTAAAACGGAGATATGATAATAAAGTCACAAGAGACATAGATTTCGCTGCCATTTGGTGATTTCTGTGTGGGAGAGAAACATACAGAGAGTGAGAGAGCGGGAACGACAGAGAAAGAGCGAAAATGAGAGTGAGAAAGAGGAGACAGAAAGCGAAAAAGAGAGAGAGAGAGAGAATTTGTGTGCAAACATATTTTAGTGTCTGTGTGTTCGTTACAAGGTAGTTGTTAAGGTGAGTTTAAGATAGTCGAACTGCTACTTGTGTGAGTCTATCTTTTCTTGCGTGTGTATCTCTGTTCGAGCGCTGGATATATGTGTGATGTAGTCCTTTGTTTGTATTTTAGCGTGTGATACATAAACGTTTGCAGTATGTATTGGCGAGGAAATGCTGAAGGGTTTGTTATCAATGATGATTTTTGTGCCTAATTTAATTTATATATGTAAATAGATAAGTGTGTCCGTGCGTGTGTGTAGTCATTGTTTGTGCGTGGTAGTGAGGATATATGTGTGTATCTTTTGCATTCGTGCATGTGTGTAGTTGGCGTGGCCTGATATCTTTTATCACTTTAAGGGGGCGAGCTTGCAGAAGCATTAGCACGCCGAGCAGAATGTTTAGCAACACTTCGTCCGCCTTCACGTTCAGAGTTCAAATTCTGCCGGGGCTCACTTTGCTTTTCATCCTTTTGAGGTCGATAAAATATGTACCAGCTGAGTACTAGGGTCGATGTAATCGGCTCGATCCCCCGCCCCCCGAATGTGCTGACCTCATGCAAGAATTTGATACCAATATCTTTTCTCAGTTTGTATTAGTTGTTAGTATATGGTTACAGAAGGCGCGTGGCTTAATGGTTAGGACATTCGGCTTACAATCGTAAGGTCGTGAGTTCAATTCCCGGCGACGCGTTGTGTCCTTGAGCAAGACACTTTATTTCATGTTGCTCTAGTCCACTCAGCTGGCAAAAATGAGTGATACCGGAGAACTACGTAAAGGGTACACATGTCTGTGGAGTGCTCAGCCACTTGCACGTTAATTTCACGAACAAGCTTTTCCGTTGATCGTATCAGCTGGAACCCTCGTCGTCGTAACCGACGGAGTGCTCCTATATGGTTACGTCTGTGCCTGTGTGCAATTATGCGCACGTGTGAAGTTATAAATAACGTCTTTTTGATGCGATATGTGAGTAGAAGCGTTTATGTCGATATATGATGCTCTTGTGCGATCAATGTGGTTCTATGTCCTTAATCCGCTTTTTGCTTTTGTTTATAGTGTGACTGCTTGTGAATATGTGTCCGTGTGAATTTATACAGAACGTCCAAATGACTGGGGATGTGTCCGTGTAGACATATTTCTGCGTGCATATGGAAATGACTCGTGTATAGTGCGCGTACACAGGGGTATGTGGTGGTTTCAGTGCATGGGTATGTGCTTATAATTGTCGCTGGGGAGATCAGAGTACGGCCATTATCTCAACAAGAACCGGGAAACGGATAAGCTATCAACAGCGCCTTTGGTTACTGAGAACCATATACACTCGATATAATGCGTGCATTACGCCCTGATTTGATCCATGGACTTCTTACCTCTACACGCAGTATACTCTATATGTGTGTATGTGCATCTGTGTGTTCTTGTGTGTATATATATATATATATATATATACATATATCTTTCAAGAAAATTTCATATTAACTTAGTTGCTGACTCTGTTCTATAATCGCAGCATTCTATAAAATATTCATTTTGATAGATTATAATTTTGGGGGGAACACTTCAGACAATTAATCAGAGAATAAATGAATAAATAAATTGTTATCAAAGAATATACGTGATATGGATGATTTCTTCCGTTAAAACATTCATGGCAATTATATCCGACAAAAGGAAGTAATTTTCTTAAACTAAGATTCAATTGACTCCGCTAGTTTACGAAGATAATTCTAGATTGATTATTTATGTAAATATTATTTTCATTTCATTTGCTTTACTATTTAGAATTCCAAGTACAGAGGTTTCTGAAAAGCTAACGCGTTTCCCTATGGTGTGTGAAATTCTAAACATATTTCGAGCAGCATTTGGAAGCCATTTCTTTGCATATTGCTTTAATACCATCATTTTGTCATACTTTCTTTAATTCTCCAATATCTTTTTTCTTCTAACAAGCGAATGAGCTCTCGTAGGGTTGGTTGTTCTGCGAGGAAAATCTACAAATTATTCGTTAAAATATATTCATCCTGCTCAAACAATAAATAATAAACTGGTACTCTGTCGGTTACGACGAGGGCTCCAGTTGATCCAATCGACGGAACAGCCTGCTCGTGAAATTAACGTGCAAGTGGCTGAGCACTCCATAGACATGTGTACGTTTAACGTAGCTCTCGAGGAGATTCAGCGTGACACAGAGTGTGACAAAGCTGGCTCTTTGAAATACAGATACTACTCATTTTTGCCAGCTGAGTGGATCTACTGAATGATATAAACCTAGATAGTGCTGGGAAAAATCGAATGGAAATTTTTATAATGCTTTATCATAAAGTTTGTTCAAAGAAAATTAACCTACAGTTAAATAAGAACAACTTATTTCTGGCAACTAAGTAAACTAAACATTTTTAAACAGACATGCATGCCATGAATTTGCGGCCGTACCGCACAGATGTTCTTGAACACTAGCAAAACATTCCGAAATTTATTTCTTAATTTGCAGAGCATGTTGATACCCGCAGTTATTCAGAACTTTTCTCATTAACAATCTAAATAGTTTCATCTGCTTCAAACTTATCCCTATGCAAGTCGCACTTGCATAAGTGGATTTTTTTTTCCTCCTAAATTGTCTTTGAATTTCCCATACCTCTTTAGGAATAGATTTCATTTGCTCAAGCTTAATCTGGTACTTTCAATTATTATAACGAGTTAAATCTAAAAAGATACAAAAGAGGGATTTATGAGTTGTTGAAGTGAAAAATTTCTACATGTGTGTGTATTTACCTTATGATGATTTTCAATCCACACACACATCTACCTCTATATATATAATACACATACACACACACACACACACACACACACACAGACATATATATATATATATACGACGGGCTTCTTTCAGTTTCCGTCTACCAAATCCACTCACAAGCTTTCGAACGGCCTAAGACTATAGTAGTACAAGGCACATGTCCAGGATGCTACACAGTGGGACTTCCACCCGAACTATGCATTTGGGAGGCAAGCTTCTTACCCCACAGCTACTGTATGCAACATTTTTTGTCTCCTGTTATGATGATTCTGCAATACTTTTTCACATTTTAGGCACAATTATAATTTCATTCGAAGCATAATCTGTTTATATTGACTCCAGCACTTTTCTATTGCTTCCATTTGTCGGCTTCCAAAGGACGACTGTGAAATATGAACTGGAAACGAAATGAACCAGAAGAAAAATCAAATAACGTTTTATTCCAACATTGTAATGACTTAGCCAATTCAGCACCAATTATCCTCCGAAATTTAGTGCCAGGTCATCAGGCCGTTGCCTATTTAAGCTAATCAACTACTTGATTAGTCCTTTAATTTTTCGATCTTGGAGGAATGAAAGGCTAAGTTGATCTCGACAGGATTTTAACCCAGAATGAAAAGAGTTGGAACAGATGGAACACAGTTTGCCATCAACTTCCTATAAACTAAGTTTCTTACATAAACGAAGCTCTTTCTGGTTCGAATGAATTTTATTCCAGCAATTCCTGCATCAATATTTTATTATTTGTGAAATTAAGTTTAAATTTCATTTCGACGTAGCTTCTAATGTTCAATTTGCCTGTAAATTCCTTTATCACCGAATTTTAAGTTAAAGATTTACACAGTTTTCTAGCTAATTCGGTTAACTTTCAGTTTCTCAGAGTCAGCTTGCGACACGCTCTTACGATTGCACCAATCCAGTCTTAATTAACATCTTTCAACAGAGATACATACATTTGCACAAATTTGGGGAAAGGGATAATAGGTTAAATTGTCTTTAGTACTTCATTAGTATTTTTAATCAATTCTCGAAGAATTTACGGCAAAAACGACTTCTTTAAGATTTGAACTCAGAATTTAAAACCCAAAACAAATACCGCAAGACATTTCATCTGATGCCTTAACCATTCTGCAGTAATTATAAACATATATACGTAAAATTCGTCATTCATTTTCTTTTTTAGTGTGTGTTGCTGTTGTAAGCAGTTATAGGAATTCTTGTTGCTTTTAGCGCATCAATATAATCTTCTTGAGGATTCTTTTAAAATATTTTTAGTTAGTGTTTCACAACATGGAAAATAATATTACACAAGATTTTTCGGGGTGTTTTTTTTTTGGTATATTTTTTCTTCAAATAAGATTTAGAATTTGCTGAATATGATAAAACATTTTCTTTTCTCTTTTATTGTTATTTTTTTTCTTCATTCATTTTGTATTTCTTTTAGATAAGAGAAAGAGAAATAGTAAAATATTTGCTTGGAAGATTAAAAAGGCTTCTCCTTCATTAAATACATACTACAGGGTAATTTATTAGACATTAAAATGGAATATTTTTATAAACGTCTTTACAATGACATGCAGGAAGGGAAACTAAAATACGAACAGAAAATAAACGATGGGATTCTCACCAGCTCTCTACACTTCGTGCTTAAAGAATGGGTAAGGACAAACATTTAGTTATTCTACATGTAATTGTAATGAATAACAGCAATACCTGTCATAATCGTTTTTATTTTTACTTCAAAGAACGTGGATTAGTGGAGGATGTTATTTGTTTACATTTTGCAAATACTTTATCAGAGTAAATTAAAACGCTACGGCTGCCGGAGTAAATTGCTTTAAATTCTCAGAATTTCAATGCTATATTTTCTTTCATTTTTGTTTCGCTGTAATGAACAATTTATAATTGAAAGCTTCCTAACAAGAACAATAAAACCTGTTTAGAGTTACCCATAACTGAATTATCTGATATATCGTCTCTTTATATGAGTGTGTAGTGAGTGATCTGAGAGATATTTGGATGTTTTTGATAGGTAGAACGATAAGTTAGAGCTTCAGTGTGCTGATATCTTTTATGCAAGAACAATATGTACCACATTTTTTAAAAATAAAATATTTCATAACGGATTATGTTTTCTTTATTTCTTCTATGTTTTAAATGCAAATCATATTAATGAAAACTTTAAACTTCATACTTGATGAATGTGATAACATAAAGATAACTTTATTTTCGATATTGTCTTGAATATCCTGATAAACACAGTATAGTACTAGCAACTGATGTAATCCAATCATCGGATAATAAAATCAGACAGAATTCAGAAATAATTCTATATGATGAATACAGCTCCTTTCGCAAGTAGACAACAGTTATTGATGTTTAATTTATCAATTTTCCAAATAAATGCAGGTATCTTTACTCTCTTTAAATGTAAGTAGGTTTTGCTGCTAAGTTACTAGCGATAAGGAGGGTCTTCGTTGTAGAGTATTCCCTTAATCAATACTAATTATGAGATTTCTGAATTTTATTTTGATCTCCTTCGATTGTTTCGGTTCATTGTAAACATCTTTAAGTTCAAATAGCATGTAGAAGACTTGAACGATTTTCTAGCTACTTCAATGGAAGTCCAATTTTTAAAACATCATAAACGGCTGTTGAAACCACCACGCTGCCAAACTGATTTAATATTTCGCTGAAGATAGATTTTTAATGTACACAGATATACCCCATTGTCGGTAAACAAGATATTCACACTCATTTGAATATGAGGTGAAAAAGTTTATATTTCTGATATTGCCTTGAAGCATTTGGTAATAATATATAAATATACCACACATAAATGTAGAATATGTTTTACGGCTGGTGGTTTCGCGGCTATGCTTGTTATAAACATTTGTGTACTTTTGAAAAATGCTATTTCATGAATGTATTTACATGTACTGATTTAACAGTTTTTGACTCAGAAATACATTATTCAATATTTCATAAACCCAAAGGCGGCGAGCTGGCAGAAACGTTAGAACGCCGGGCGAAATGCGTAGTCGAATTTCGTCTGAGGTTACGGTCTGAGTTCAAATTCCGCCGAGGTCGACTTTGCCTTTCATCCTTTCGGCGTCGATTAAATAAGTACCAGTTACGCATTGGGGTCGATATAATCGACTTAATCCGTTTGTGTGTCCTTGTTTGTCCCCTCTGTGTTTAGCCCCTTGTGGGTAGTAAAGAAATAGGTATTTCGTCTGTCTTTACGTTTTCATCCTTTTGGGGTCGATAAATTAAGTAACAGTTGCGTTGTACGTAGAGTAGAAAGGAATATTTCATAAATTTAAAAGCACGACTCATCGGTCATATTTTGGTTGATGTGCGTCTCGTGGAAACGATAACTGATGTACAAGGTTACAGTTCATTGGATGATTAAGAAAATCTCCGTTGCTATAAGTCAGCGATTGTCATGTGAGGATACTAGCAGTTGAATGACTGCTGTATGTTGTTGAGCAGCAGTTCAATGGTGAACATAATAGACACCAGTAGTCTATTATGTTCACTGTAATAGAAACATTTCTGTACAAATTATGAAACAGTTAATTAGCTAATAGAGAGCTAAAATATGAGACCTCATACGTTTAATATCTTATCTTAATACCCTATAGAGTGGTGAGTAGTCTTAATAATAAATACGCATTCATAAATATCTTTATTTACAGGCATACAGACATGCGGATTTTCAGGCACATGCGCTTACACAAGGAGATATGTGTTATTCCGATTCATAGATATATGCATATAAACACAAACATGCGGTTTTCACATGATATAGGTCTGGAATATTCTTAAAATTCACTACATATATGATTGCGAAGTGATTATGGCGAAAGAGAATCACAGTGAACTAAGGCGTACGTTTATAGTTTGCTATGTTCTCAGGTTGAAGTAAATGTATTTATTCAATTGTTCTCGCAGTTTAGACGTCCACGTAATTCTGGTAAGATATAACCGACTGAGAAAATAAGTAATAAATTATCATAAAAGAATAAGCTAAAGCTAAAACATAAAAGCTAGAAATTAAATATTAAAGGAGAGAGAAGTACAAATAAGGAACAGTTGAATATTTCTGTTGCTACATTACTGTGTAGCCTACATGAATTGAAAGGCGATAAATAATGCTGTTTGGGAGTTGAAAGAATAAGTATGGGTATGGGAGTTGAATTTCTGTGTTGGATGTGGCGGTGGACGAAGGAATTCCCGACCAGAATGTCATACAGATATGCATCCCTTCTGAAGGAGAGGTGTTAGATGCGAGGAAAGGTTCAAGAATTTAAGCAATCCGATTGTAAAAAGCTGATATTGTGGATATTGAAGATGACTGGTGCCATACCGGAAAATGTTAAGAAGGATCTTTACCCTTTGAACGGTAGATCGAGAAATTAATTTTTTGTAACTAAACACTTTCAAACTTCGGACGCTGGTAGAATGTGTTATTATTTTCAAAGTTATTTCGTGTTAAAATTGTCGTATTTCGGTAATTTCAACCAATCAATGTCGTGTATTCAGCTGAAAAAAATTACTTTTTCTCAACAACACTAAGAGTAAAAGATGTTTTATATGACACATTCTACCAGTGTCCGAAGTTTGAAAGTGCTTAATTACAAAAAATTAATTTCTCGATCTGTCGTTCAAAGGGTAAAGATACGTTAAGAAAAAGTATTTGATCAGCGGAGAAATGAGTTCATGGCAGAAATGCAGAAAGCAAAATATACGCAATAGGTTGCGGGTACCCACTTGAGAGTGAAAGGTGAAGCATTAAATCCGATTCTGTATCAAAGTTAGGGTCTGTCCTGCAAGGGCAGTAGAGTCTGGGAAAGCGTGAAGATAGAATGGTAGATTTATTGTTGGAAAGATATGAAGGAGAAATTCTCGATATGAATTATAGTGTGTTGATTTATAACGACGAACGATGTAGTGATGAAACCATCAATAATTACTTCCATTTCAGGATTTTATTCTAAAATCGATTAGGGCTCCACCGGAATGTTAATTGTTGTTTCCGGATTCAAACTCTAAACATAAACTGGTGTAACTAAATTCCACAAAGGTATTTTTCCGATAAATAATATTATTTTGTATTTTACAAGATATCATTTATTAGAGACGAAATTATTGTGAAACGCTTTATCCGAACAAAAATGTTTTATTTTGTCACCATAACATATTAAAACCGAGATTCTATCAGAATAAGTGATCTTCCATGACGCAGTCTCACTGACGTTTTCGGCTTCTAATTTCTCTTTGGATATTTATTCTTTCACACCGTTTCTTAATCATGCATTCACAGTTTCTGTTACACAGCGATTATTTGAAAACATTAAATTGGTAAAAAAAATTGTTGTAATGTCTGCTCAAAGCAGATCATAAAATACTTGGCCTTACTTTAATAATAATCTTAAAATGCAATCGGCAAATGTTCAACATACTATTTAATTCTACTGACTTTCAGTATAAAAAAATTTTAAAAGCTTTGTGTAGACGTATGCGTATGTGTATGTTCGTATGTATTTCATACCTCAATTTGTTATTGCAACAAGCTTTTAGTAACGAAACTATATATTTCTATATTTTTTATTGCATATGTGCGTATAAGTATGTAGACATGCGAACATATTCCTGTGTTAATATTTTGCCTCTGTATATATGCATATATATACATACATACATACATACATACATACATACATAGATTGGCAAAAACTTGTATACACACGCATACATACACGCTTATCTGATGCAGTTTTTATAACGTTACTTAAATGATGTTGCCATTAGAGATATTCAAATATTGTGTTGCATACATTATGTAGCGTTTGACAGTTATTTGTGTATAGCCTATGTGTGGAAAAATGTCTGTCTGCTAGAAATGTATGTATTCAAGAAATGCGCTGTATATTTAGTTTATAGCTGGGAAATTTATATTTGAATTGTTCACGGGACTCAACCCTAAAGAATTGCTGATGTCAAGCACAACGTCTTTGCTCTTAGTGTTGTCGTCGCAATGGCGAAGTATTACGTGCATTCACTAAGATTGATCGGAAACTGTGACAATTGATTACCTTGATTATGATAGTTTTCATTGCATGTGTGATGCTATAAGCATGGTTGATAATAGACAACACATGAGATTTTGTTCGCTTAGGTATATTACTTCAAAAAAACATGTTACACTTATTGTTGTTGCTCAGCTTCAGTATTAGGTCGTCCCTGACTGCCAGTGCCAGTGGTGAAGGTTGTTCTTATTTCTTTATTGCCCACTAGGGGACGAACAAAGGGATTAAGGCGATTAGATCGACCCCAGTGCGTGACTGGTACTTAATTTATCGACCCCGAATGGATGAAAGGCAAAGTCAACCTCGGCGGAATTTGAACTCAGAAATACCTATTTCTTTACTACCCACAAGAGGCTAAACACAGAGGGGACAAACAAGGACACACAAACGGATTAAGTCGATTATATCGACCCAAGTGCATAACTGGTAATTATTTAATCGACTGCGAAATGATGAAAGGCAAAATCGACCTCGGCGGAATTTGGACTCTGAACTTAACGGCAGACGAAATACCGCTAAGCATTTTGCCCGGCGTGCTAACGTTTCTGCCAGCTCGCCACCTTATTAGTCATAATGATCCTGTCATAATATTCATATATACTGTATTCACGACCACATTATCTTATGTGACATCCTTTTTTCTACAGGACCATTTACGATTGCAGAATATCTGATTGCTATCTCTGATACGTTAAGCAAACTTCCATAGTTGTCCCGATGGGTTGAAAGTTAACGATTTGGTGAGCGACGGTTTTTCATTGTTATCCTTGTTTCCTTGACTTTTCTTTAATCCCTATAAGCTGATGTGCTAAATTATTCTGTTGAATACTTTTAGTGAGTTCCTGCCATCAAGGTGGGCCTATGCAGCAATGGATAACGTGTCTGCTTATGGATCAGAAGATTCCTGGTTCGAATTTTGGCAAGCTCGTAGACAAGAAAATATTTTAAACCTGCGAGGTGTACATATGGATGTTTTTAGATAACATTTGGACATTTTTTTTAATTAAGGTAGCAGAGGAACTTATATCGCGGCAGGAAATACAAAGAAATGAAGCTCTGTCCATATTGCTACACCACGAGAGACAGTTCCGGAAAGAAAACTGGCAAGAAAGTGTGAAATAAAAACCAATCACTGAAGGCAGTACTCCAGCAAGATCACAGCCACTGGCTGAAATCAACAAAAATAGCTAAGCAGTTCGTTATAATGTGAATACTTGAGGGTTTGTGTATTTAAGGAAATGTGTATTTAAGAAAATAACAACCAGCTGGTGACCATCCTTCATCATTCTATTCTTCCTGAAGCAATTTTAATTTAGGTCACAAAATAAACATTTGTAAATTTATATAGCACACTCTTGACCACCCGTGTCGAGTCGAACTACAAATTGCTGACGATATATTTTTGGTTCGATTAACTGAGAGAACAATTATTTTGGTCAGCATAAATAGGGCTACGACAAACGAACTTTCGAATCGTAGAATTTTTGTCTAAAACCAAATCAATTAAACCAGATGTGATCCTCAAGTTGTTTATCCGTGTTCATTGAATTACGTTTTCACTTGCTAGTTTTCCTCAAACAGTTCAGGTTCCTCTCTCTTGTTGAAACAATTATTGAATTTCATCAGTGCTGGTTATAAAAGAATATTTTCTCCAATACTTTAGAGTTCTTGAATCTCATATTATTCTTTATTATCGTTTAGTATTATTTTCCTCTCCGCATTTTGTTCTTTTTTGTGTGTGTGTGAGTGTGTATTTGGTTCTTAAAATTTCAAAAATATTTTGCAGAACAGCGAGAACTGTGTTTTATAAATTGAAATACCATATTTTATTGAAGGATAACGCATTACTTTCGTGTAATTATTTTATTTTCATTTCTGATTATATTCAAATGCAACAATATAACAAACAGATACTAGAAATAATGTTTATTTTGCCAAACCGTTTCCTTTATTTCTTTGCTTTTTATCTTTTTGTATAATTTTTGAAATGGAGATTAACATTACTCTTCACATAAAATGGGGATTGAGAAAGGATAGTTATAAACAATATGCCTAAAAATCATCTAAATCGAGATGAGATTGCTGTTCTTGTTGTGATTTTTGTTGTTTCTTCTGTTGTTGTTACTGTTGTATTGATAGTCATGATGATGATAAGGAGGAGGAGCAAGAGGAGGACAACGAAGACAATGATGATCGCGATAATGGTGGCGGTAGTTATGCTGGGTGGAGGGTGAATTTGATGATGTTTGCGATGGTAGTAGCAGTCGTAATGGCGAAGATGATGATAACAACAGCATCATCATTCTTGCTGTTATTACATAGTACTGCAACTACTATTCTGAATTTTCAATTTCTCTACTATATTGCTTTGTCTTTTTATTTCTTTATCGTTTTTCTTTTCTGTTTTTTTGTGTGTTAGTTTTTGTATTGTTTTTTTAGTATACTACTAAGATAAAATATTCTTTCAGTATAGTAAAATAGCAGTTTTTTTTTATTAATCTATCAAATTTTCTATCTGAAATTCCATCAAAATAATAAAACTTCATCTTATGATCGGTAAAACATTTCCTAAATATGTTTGTTTTTATGTTGTTAGTGTACGTCATTCTAAGAAGTCGCAATACTCAGGAATATATAATACACAATCCCAAAAGGAATTTCGATTGCAGCTGATGACTTTTCCCTTCAGTAAGAGCATTAAAATCATGGGTTCGATCCTAAGTCACACACCATTCTATCGTCTCTGAGTTGAATTTTACACTTTGTCTAAGGCAACAACTGAAGCCGTCACTCGCAAGCGAGCTTGGATTGCTACGATATTGTAAATTGGTCAGTAAAAGTTATCATAATTTTGTCTATTGTTTTAAGTGCTTATGTAATCACGAGCAAACAGAGATACTCTCTCGGTCCTTCCAGTCATGGGCCATGCGTAATAACCAGCATGTGAGCAGGAATGGTTTGCGCCATGCCCCCGTTAGTATTCGATGCGGTTGAGTAGACTTGGGTAGACACTTTTATCTTTTATTTGTTTCAGTCATTGAAACGTGCATTCAGGAATTTTAATCGAGCGAATTGACCCAAGTACTCATTGTTTTGAAGCATGGTATTTATTCTAAAGGTTAAACATATGTACGCATGCGTACAAAACCCACTTCTCCCGTCGTAGGCTTATATGTCCCAATATTAGACTATTTTAAAGTTTAGTTCATACTCAACTAGACTAAACAACACTATCATAGCATGCTTTTAATCTTTCATAAGGATGATATGTATATCTGAATATGTTATGTGATACTCACTCCATCAAGTCTTCTGTAACAATAATAATATTATTTTTTTGATGTATTCTTTTTTCACACCGAGGAGAAGAGTAATATTTAATTGATTTAATTTCAATTTCAATCATTTCTAATTTTTCTACCGTGTTATTTACGTATTAATATTGCTTGAAACGATCGTATTGTTTGAAACGATCGAATGCGTGGATTAAATTCTTTTCAAATTTTTAACATATTCTCTTCTCCATATTTAACAGTTTGAGTTCCTCTAGGATACTTGCTCTATAAATTCTCATAACACACCTTATATACTCTATACATTTCTATATAGTGTGTATATGTGTGCCTATGCCTGAACATATATGTATGTGCGTGCATATATCTATGTATATGCTTACACAAGCATGCATAAGATTGTTGCTTGAACTGCACTTGAAAATGTGATTTTGTGACTTTCCTTTCTAAAGCGGCTATAAGTGGTTTCCCTTTGAGTCGGTAGGTATAGATTAAAGCAGAAAAGTAAAGGCAAACAGTTTGGCAAGACAGTTTTCCAGCTTTGGAACTGTTAGCTCTCATCTTCCCTCACCATGGATTATCCTCAAATCATTCTCTCTGTTCATAAATTTTCCTAATGGATATCCGTTTAAATCGGATTTAATTGGATTTCTTCTCCATTTGTAGGTTTAATGAACCACAATAACTATCATTCATGAGGGATTTTCCCCCACTGTTGCTTATGTTTAATCTTCCTCCCTCTGATAACGAAATACTCAGCCTATGGGATCCTCGCTCGATACGATGTTCCACGATGTTCCAATAACTGGAATAATCTAGAAACAGCTGTCAGAGACTTTCTAAACCTTCTATTCAACAGCTAAATAAAATGTGTGTGTCAAGTCTTGCCAAACTTTATGCGTGTTCTTTTC
>NC_043008.1:41738796-41741296 GCF_006345805.1 Octopus sinensis
ATGCAGCAAAAGATGAAGGTCAGGTAATAAGTGGTAATATTTTGTGGAAGAATTTACTATCTTTGACTGACCTTTCAGATTTAGCTTCCTTGCAGCCAATTACCGAATGAAACGGTCCACCCTGACCTGCTCTCTCATCCAAGTTTGTAACGTGAAGGTTTAACTACTTCACTTTAATGACAAACTATCAAAATATCTTTCGTTTTTAGATTTGGTTTGCAAGATTCTTTATGTGAATTCATGTGTTGGAACATATTCTGTTGTGTCTGGGGAGAGTCATTTTCTTTTTGTGCCTTATAAGTTATTCTTATTTCTTATTTAATAAGAAATAAGTGGAAATTTTACCGGTGAGTGTTTTAAATTATAAGGCACAACAAGAAAATGACTCTCTCTAGACACAACAGTATATCAAAATATGACACTACCACATTCATATTATACATCGGAAAAGGTGCAAGTTTTAGGATCGGTTCTACCACTTTGACCATCGCACTTTGTAGGCATGGATGTTGGAAATAGTTTCTGAAGTTTAATGTATCTGAATAGTGATTATAAGAAAGAAGAAATAGACGCAGCAATAACCCAGCATCAGATATTCCTAATCTTCTCATCAAGACATAAACACAGAGTATAGTCATGTCTATAGTTAAGCTTGCTGCACCGATTCTGTGATGCAATTAATTTGACACAATCGAGCCATCATATTTTCCTTTTCAATGTGCCTGGCTACGAAGCTTCATATAAAAGAACCTATTTTCGTAAGAATAGATGACTGTTATATATTGCGTATTACCTTGACATTTCGGAAGAAGATGACGTTAGTGTAAACATGTATAAATTGACTTTTGACTTAAATGTATGAGACCAAACTTATTTTGAGTTTGCAGTTGGAAAGTTAAGTTGATATCTCTTAAGTTATATAATGTCGGTGATGCAGAAAAAAATAATCCAGGCAACTTGGTTCGAATGTAGAGAGGAAAAGAAGATATGAATAAATGAATACATATTTCGAAAACATAGCAATGACATTAAATGCCAGAAAAGCTTAAACCTGTGATTTATGATTTATCATAATACTATTATAATCCTGCTAAAGGATTCAAAAAAGGAGTCGATCCGTATGATAGACAATTGCCCATCTGTTGCATTTCTCTCCTTCTAAGAACTGTCGCATCTATTTTATCACACATCTGATCTCTTTGAATTTACTAAATTTCACACATAGCTATCTCCTTCTCATTCCATGTCATTATTGTTTTCCATTTTGTATGTCGTTTTAGTACGATCGTTCGTCCTTAATTAGTCCTATGTTATGAACCGAACAGATAACCCGAATTATATCCACCGTTATCTTCTAACTTCCAAATGAGTATGAGATGAGAAGAACCTCAAATAAATGTACTGGCGCATAATAGCAAGCGTACACAATCATATATGTATGTATTAATGTATATATATATATATTATATATATATATATATAATATATATATATATATATATATATATATATATATATATATACATATATACATACATACATACATACATACATACATACATACATGTGTATGTATAAAATAAATATATATAATATATATATATATAATACATACCGTACTTACGTACATACATACATAGTGTTAGGGCTAAATTAAACGATGGTTTTTTTTTATATTCCTTCTTTGAGAAGCGGCTTGGTGCATTGCTTAATAGTCAACGGCTTTGGAGAGCATGAATACTAAAGTTGTAGTTAAGAAAAATTTAGCTGGTATGGAAGACTGGAAGCCAACTGGATATCAACAAAGACTTACATCTATCATGATGATTTTTGCTCGGTATCAAAATGACAATATGATGACTGTAACGGAGACTACAAATCCGTGACCACGATGAATGTACACAACATTTATTGCTGTGCACTTTTGTGTTTATAAAGACGTTTATATGCATATTGGCATATTATAAATATATATATATGTATGTATGTATTTATGTATGTATGTATGTATGTATGTATGTACGTATGTATGTATATGTATAGATATATATATATATATATATATATATATATATATATATATATATATATATTATATATATATATATATATATATATATAAGAATAATCAGCCGAAATTGCGAAGATAATGTGGTACTTGACTGAGGAAAGAAAACTTCGAATGACCCGTCTTTGATTTCTTTCTATCGTCTATCTGGATGTTTTGTTGTCCCATTTTTATATCACCTAACTGTCCGGATGTTTTGCATTCTTGTCCCATTTTGTATATTTTATATATATATATATATATATATATATATCTATATATATATATATATATATATATATATATATAAAATGAGAAGTGTTCGTAGGTCACTAATTATAATGACATGGAGTTGAAAAAAGAACAATAAGATTTGAATGTTGAAAAAGCGACGATTTATTCCTCTTTACATTAATTTATAATATAATAATATTTATAATAGAAGATTGCCAA
>NC_043008.1:41746296-41753796 GCF_006345805.1 Octopus sinensis
GGTTAGAAAGAGCTTCTTTCTCTATTGGCAAGACATTTTGAAATATACTGTATAATGACACACACACATACATACATACATACATACATACATACATACATACATACATACATTCATATCTATATATATATGTGTGTGTGTGCGTGTGTGTGTATATATATATATATATAGATATACATACACACACTCACACATACACCATCGACACTCCTTTGCAAATTGCAGAATATTAGTCGTTTCGGAGCTAAAGTAGAAAGCCTTTGTCTATTGCCGCCAGTTAGCAGTATTGAACCCAAGCCACGTCCTCAGAAAGCGAGCTTCTTAGCCACTCATTCATGCCTATAAACATACACAGTCTCCCACTTTATCATACACACACATGCACATATGTATGTATGTATGTATGTATGCATGTATGTATGTATGTCTGTATGTATATATGTATATATGCATATATGTATGTATGTTTGTATGTATGTATGTTTGTATGTATGTTTGTATGTATGTATGCACATATGTATGTATGTATGTATGTATGTATGTATGTATATAACGTTGTATACATACGAAGAAACAAACGTTTCCAAAGGCAACACCTACACTCTTATCAACAGGAAGAGTTCATTTAACGCCGATTCCGTTTAAATTTGTATCACATTTTTCTCCCTAATACCCA
Source organism: Octopus sinensis (assembly GCF_006345805.1). Taxonomy (NCBI): domain Eukaryota; kingdom Metazoa; phylum Mollusca; class Cephalopoda; order Octopoda; family Octopodidae; genus Octopus; species Octopus sinensis. Next base: position 41,746,973 of record NC_043008.1, read on the forward strand.
GGTTGCTACTCGATGTCTCCTCAATTGTTATTTTGTCTCTGTGCTGTTTGTTTATTTTTCTTGTTCTTTTAAATTGAACAAAAATAAATTGTGAATTATTAGTCCCATTTTGTATCGGTTTCCACGAATGCTACCATTTTGTCTCCATTTAATTCGCCATCCTTTCTCAACGGGAAAAAAAATTGTTTTCTCATATTTCCGTTAATCATATTAATATCATTTTTACTCAATATTTCATTATTTATCTGTTTGGTTGATAGAGTTAGTTGGCGGATAACATTAGATTGATTTTATTTTTCCTAGTTTTTTTTTTTTTGAGGGGGATGTGTGCATCTTTTCTTGTTATTTTTTTGTTTTTGTTTGTTTTGTTATTGTTTTTTTTTCCTCTTGGTATTGGTTGCAGATTCAACAATAAATCATTGGTCAAATCTATTCTGGTGCTAGCCGATATTAAGTAACTAATTAGAACTATTAACAACAGCGTATTGTATAGTCTGGGATATATATTTGTGTTTGACGTTATATATCACTGTCTGCGTATGTGTGTCTATATAACGGTTAATTCTATGTAATGTTGAGTGTTTTTGCGTGTATGTGTATATATGTGTTCGTGTGTCTAGATGCTTGTATATGTCTATGTGCGTATGTGCATTTCTGTGTATGTGTCTGTGGATGTGTGCATGCTTGTGTGTCTGTGGATGTATGTCAGTGTCTGTGCTTGTATGCTTGAGTGTGTGTCTTCAAATTTTGTTTGGTTAAATGAACCGAGTGACTGGATATGACAATACGCGTTCTTCAGATCGAACAACAGACACAAATACTGCTTTATTATTATTGCTGTGTTGCTGCTGTTGTTATTGGTGGTGGTATTATTATTATTACTGTTGTTGTTGTTATTGTTGTTTTTTTTGTTGTTGATATTGTGACTGTTCTTAATATTTATCAACACCGTTTTCATCATCATCATCATCGTCATCATTATCATTACCTTCAGCATTGTCATTACAATAGAAACCAATAATTTGCAAATAGAAACCGTTTTGAGAAGCAGGAGGCTCATAATGAGGAGGAGGTTGGTTTTTAGGAGGAGTAGGGGGAAGGAGAGATTGAAAAGGAGGATGGAAGGCGGAGGAGGGGAGGATGCGGATGAAGAAGAAGAGGTGGATGAGGAGGAATAAGAAGAGGGGGTTAGGAGGAAGAAGAGGAAAATGAGGTGGAAGAAGAGGAAATGAGGAAGAAGAGAAATGAGGAGGAAGAAGAGAAATGAGGAGGAAGAGAAATGAGGAGGAAGAAGAGAAATGAGGAGGAACAAGTGGAAATGAGGAAGAAGAAGAGGAATTGGGGAGGAAGAAGATGAAATGAGGAGGAAGAAGAGGAAATGGGGAGGAAGAAGATGAAATGAGGAGGAGGAGGAAGAAGATGAAATGAGGAGGAGGGAGAAGAGGAGGAGGAGAAGGAAGAAGAGGGAGGGGAGTGGGAGGGGGGGAAGAAGTGGAGGAGAGGAGGGGAGGAGGGGGAAGAGGAGGAAGAAGGGGGAGGAAGGCGTGGAAGAGGAAAGAAGAGGAGGCTGTCGATGACGACAACAACGAATATGATGCCGACAGCGATGATGACCACGAGGATTTTGAAGACGTTATTTCGTATTGTTATTATCCTTTGTCTACTGGTTCTTCTTCATCCTCATCCCCACCACCATCATCATCATCATCATCACATTATTATTATTATTATTATTATTATTATTATTATTATTATTACCCTCTTCATTCCGGTTAGTCTTGTCGTTGTTGTTCTAGTTATTAATAAGAACGAATTCTGCTACATTATAAAAGGTCAAAAAGTTTAAATCATAAATTTCTTCGCATGTCAGAAATGTATTCCATATATGAGTTATGAAGCATGTGTCTCGGTGTCCTATATTGTGTTATTTTCATGAAAATTAAATCCGACGGTGTTTAATATATTTGCTTTCTGTTTGTGCACATTTTTTTGTTATTTTCTGTTTCTTATTTTTATTTTGTTTGTGTTGTTTTCTTTTGTCTTGTGTTATTTTTTTTAATGCTTATTTGTTTCTTTTACTGTTTGAGGGTCATTTCATTTCAGCTAAAACATGGCGGAAAAAACACAGTTAATTTTCATTTCTGATTATATTCATGATTTGTTTTTGTTTTGTTATTGTGAAATTATCACATATCACTATTATCCAACCGTGAACAAGTTTTTGTCAGATTAGTCGGCTAGCTGTTGAAGATATTGAATTATGGATGTGTTATTTCCATACAAAATGGCAGCTAGTTGAATGGTTAGAAGAACTCCACACAATCACTCGCTACATAGAGCAGAAAAGGCGCACGGCATAGTGGTTAGGTCATTCCGCTTACCACCGTAAGGCCATGAGTTCGATTCCCGGTGGCGCGTTTTATCCTTGAACAAGACACTTTATTTTACATTACTGTAGTTCACTCCGCTTACCAAACTAAATAATACCTGTAATTCAAAGGGTCGCACATGCTCCATTCTTTGTCAAGCTGAATCTCTCTGAGAATTCGTCACACTCCGTCTGTTACGACGACGAAGGTTTCAGTTGATCCGATTAACGGAACAGCCTGCTCGTGAAATTAACATGTAAGTGGCTGAGCTCTCCACAGACACGTGTACCCTTAATGTAGTTCTCGGGGAGATTCAGTGTGACACAGAGTGTGATGAGGCTGGCCCTTTAAAATACAGGTACAACAGAAACAGGAAGAAAGAGTGAGAGAAAGTTATGGTGAAAGAGTACAGCAGGGCTCGCCACACACCCCTGCCGAACGTTCGTGGAGCTTTAGATGTTTTCACTCATAACACCCGGTCGAAACCGCGATTCTACGACCACGACTCCGCAGCCCTAAGCACTGAGCCATTGCGCCCTCACCCTTTTGAACTCATGTACGCTTGTCTGTAGAATGCTCAGCCACATGCACGTTAATTTCACGAGCAGGCTGTTCCGTTAATTGGTTCGACTGGAAAATCCGTCGAAGTAACTGACTGAGTCCCTCTTAGTGGTATGGAATGGAACTAGAAGTGCGAATATTGCACATATTGACCTCCGTAATATTTCACCGGAATGACCTTGTTCATTCCGTGACATGACATTTCCAGTTAAATCGATAATAGTAATAATAATACTAATCATACTAATACTAATTATACTAATACTACAGTATAAAGTACACAATCGAAGTGGATTTTCATATTTTTCTAGAATAGATATTGTCGGACATGGTTGAATTTATAGGTTGGTGGGTAAGCGACCGACACGTTCGCAGTTCACTTCATAACAGGGTACTGAGTTAGGTCGGCGATATTTTAAGTACCACTTATGAGTAATCAATAAATAATATCTATATATCACTTATATAGCTCTATCAGTATGTGTCTATATATAAATGTGTGTGTGTGTGTGTGTGTGTGTGTGTGTGTAGAAACATAGATAGATAGTTATTTAGTTAGTTAGTTAGTTAGTTAGTTAGTTAGTTAGTTAGTTAGTAGTTAGTTAGTTAGTTAGTTAGTTAGTTAGTTAGTTAGATAGATACTTATCTAAATGGACTCATAGGTAGAAATCGACAAGAGAGTCACCTATCGTATTTCTAGGTATTTAAGCATGTGTGCATGTGGGTATGTATACTGTGCAGGATATTGGATTTCTATATCACACAGCAATTTCACTGTACTCATTTGATAGATTTTGCTTAATGACACAAGTCTCCCTTAGGCAGACCAACACCTATCCATTTGGAGTTTATTTCATATATATATATACAGGGTGTCCCAAAAAAATGTATACACACCTTAAATAATTGTAAATTTGGGGTTTATTATAATTCGAATAATTTTCAACATGTAAAAGAATTTACAAATATCATTCTATTGTCTTGTTATCGCATGTTCTCAAACTGATGTCCGTTCTGCTCCAGACACTGCTGACAACGCGAAGCGATGGAATGGCACACATCATGGAACAATTCCCTTGGGATATTCGTACATTCATGTTCAATGGTTGCCCTCAATTGAACGACTGTTGCAGGTTTCTGTGCGTAGACTTTGTCCTTTAGGTATCCCCATAAAAAGAAGTCTAGTGGTGTGAGGTCTGGTGAACGTGGAGGGTATTCGACAAAACCTCTCCGTCCAATCCACCTGTTTGGCAAGATCCCATCAAGAAAGGATCTAACATCGCGATGGTACTGTGGAGGTGCCCCATCTTGCTGGAAATAAAACTCTTCCTGTTCAAAGTCCTCTCTAATGATTGGCATGACAGACTGTTGCAGCAAGTGTATACATTTTTTTGGGACACCCTGTATATATATATATATATTATATATATATATATATATATATATATATATATATGTGTGTGTGTGTGTGTGTGTGTGTGTGTATTATGTATGTGTGTATGTGTGTGTAAGTGTGTGTATATATGTATGTATGTATGTATGTAGGTAGGTATATATATATATATATGCGTGTATATGCGAACTTGTATCTTCTCTTGGGGTTTAAATTATTTGAAGGCTTCTTGTAAGGAAAGAGCTTGTTTCTAACAGAGATATAAAGGGCTCCATACTCTCAGATTATGCCATGAATGTTACAGTAAATTCTTTTATGGTAATCATCACGATTATCCATTTAAGGCATGTTTTAGTGGCATGATTATAATTCACCTGTACATAATGTGATATTTACGAACAATTGTTGATGATGTGGATTATATTTTTCAGTATTAAATACACAGAGACTGCCTCAGTTGTCATAAGTATATGCTTTATTTTACTGCCTGTTTCCCTTTGTGCATTAGTATCTTGTGGTCATTTGAAGTTCATGTTACTTTAACTAAAATATGTACCCTCAAATGTTATAGTTAAAACAGTGGTTGTTTATCCAAAATGGTCTGCTCTGCAAAGTAATGTTATTGTAACTCCGAAGTTTTCTAACATAGCCATGCATTGGTTTTTATATCTAATGTTTTGTATCTAATTGAAATCGTTTAAAAACTGTGATCAGGTTATATCATGATACTACAAGAACAGAATTATTGGAGAAAATTTATAACCATTCAGTAATCACTAATAAATCTAAGCTTATATGTACCTGTACGCACGTATATATGCATGCATGTATATATGTACATATGTATGTATGTATGTATGTATGTATGCATGTATGTATGTATGTATGTATGTGTATATGTATGTGTGTGCACATATGTATGATCATGGATCAGGATTTTAGTAGTTTTTTCAGAGACCAGATCCGACTAAACTATTGACAATGTTAGTAATTATGCCTTTTGGTATTTAGTTTCACTAAGTAGCATTGCATATTTCTTAGCAATGAACGTAGCTGTCCGACACAATTCATTAATACTGAAATGTGAAAAGTCAGAATATGTGAAAACTGTGAAAAGTCATTAATACTGAAATGTGAAAAGTCATCACAGTAGCAATTCAGTGTATTCATGTATTAATAGATTGAAGGATTTTGCCTTTATGTATACATTTTGTAGGTCTATATTCGGTTGAAGTATTCACTGCACTTTCACATGGAAATTCCAGTACCTGGAACATCTAATCCCTGTTTCCAATTGTGTCATTTCGTATGATGTCGTAATCCATGGTAATCCATGTGTCGACTATAACTTCTGTTTCCGTACTTGTTTAATCCTTCAGTATTTCTTTATGTAAACGCAGCTTTTCCATATGCCCAAGGACTTAAACAAGCTCTTATTGATGAAAAATGTTTTAGAGGATTGCATTTACACATCTATGTAAGATTAAACCTAAGCATTTCTTGATATACATGCGAAGGAAAGTCAAAAATTATCCGTACTTTCGCCATAACATATCTTTATTATTGCCACACTGCCTTCTGCGCATGTGTGCTTATAGCTTGTACTATTCCGGTCACGGGACCGAAGTTTGAGCCTGATCACGCCATTTTTGGTTTTACAGTGTAAGCATGACCGCTCCACTACCAATGTGCGCCAAGGTAGAACAAAAAGCAGTGATCCGATTTCTCTGGAAAATGGGTATACGGACAATAATACAAGATACAGTACATTGTTAGCCAATAAACTGAAGCCAGCAATTCGCACCAAACGCCGAACACTATTGTCGAAGAAACTTTTGTTGCTGCATAACAATGCACGCCCACACACATCCACCCAAATCGTTGAAACCATTAACCACTTGAGTTTTGAGGTGCTGGAACCCCCTGCCTACAGCTCCGATCCTTCTTCTTCCGACAATCATATATTTAGACCGCTCAAAGATCGTTTATGAGATCGTTGATTTCCTACAGATGAAGATATGAAGGAAGCGATGCATAAATGGTTACACGACCAACGAAAAACCCTTTTTCTTGGAGGGAATATGTTAGCTTGTGGACTGCTGGACCAAGTGTATCGAAGAGGAAGGTGACTATATAGAAAAATGACGAACTTGTTTATCCCTGCTTTTGTGTAAATACATTGAAAAAACAAGAGTGCGTATAATTTTTGACTCTCCCTCGTATGTATATACCATTACAGGACGTGCATCGTTCCTTCAGTTATATGTAATGTATAAGGTACATGAATACATATTTCGACAAAGTATTCGTGATGCATATATCTAGGATCACCAAGCATAGATTGGCATATTTCGGTCATATTATGCGAAGAAAATCCCTGGAGAAGGACATCATGCTCGGAATGGTCAGTGGCAAGAGAGGAAGAGGCCGACCAAGAACCCGCTGGCTTGACACCATCACGAGTGATACCGGAATGGACATAGCCAATCTGAAAGAAGCGG
>NC_043008.1:41756296-41773796 GCF_006345805.1 Octopus sinensis
GTACAGTGATTGTTGTTGCTGAAGGTAATGGTATTGATGGTGGTGGTGTTAGTGTTGGTTGTGGTGAGTTTCGGCGGTGACGATGATTGTGGTAGCGGACGTGGCAAAGATAATATGCTCAGCAATAGTGGTGGTGTCTGTTAGCCTGAAATTATCGGAGGTAATTTCTGGCGCTGCTGGCAACAGCAGTAATGGTAACAGCAAGCATAAATGTACTAGATGTAAAAATCTTTGTGGTGGCTATAGAAGACATGATGATGATGGTCGTCCGGTGGCGACGGTAGTGATAGCAGTGGAGATGGAGTAGGACGTTGTGGTTATCGCCGTAGTGGATGTGACTGAATCTAATAGGGGCGGTTGTAATGACGGGTTTATGAAGTTACTCAAGTTAGTGTTATAACGGTAGAAGTTGGGTTCGTGATTGTGAACGTGTATGGTGTGGTGCAGAAGAAAAGCCGTAGCACCGATGGTGATGGCGAATATATATATATATTAGTATGTTGTATCGGTGGTAACGATGGCGGCGATTATAGTATTGGTTGTCAGGGATGTTATTAAGCTGGTAGTAATAGCGATGGTGAGGATGCCGTAATTATGATTATTGTTGTAGCACCTATAATAGTGATGGCGCTTGGCGGGGAGGATTTTATGGTGGTACTGGGGGTGGTAGTGATTTTGCTACAGAAGCTACCGATGCTACTTGTGAAAATGTGAAAGGTTACTAGGAATTTGATAGATTTCGAAGTGTCAACTATGAAGGTAACTAAACTGAAAACTAGCTTAAAGTGCACGACAGTCATACATATATGTAGAATGTAAATGCTGTGAGAGGACATATCATCAGTAACTCATGAAATAGCATTTTCTTATTTACGATCTTTATTAAGCATCGCATTAAATTTAACAATGCAAGTTCTTTTACAAAAGATAATTCAAATTCCAAAAGTAGGTTTTCTGACATCTTTTTTTAAAAAATATTTTTTGATGTCTGTCACGACATCAAATCACTTAATATTTCGTTTTGTCTATTAATATACGTAGGACTTAAAACCTCAGTCTTGACATGTATTGAAGTATTATCCCTGTATATCCGTCTGCGAAGCTTTTCCTATTTTTTTTTCTCTGAACAATCATTCTGGTATTAAATTCATGATGAATCCTTCAACCGTCTTTCCGTCTGTCATGAAAAATCCTTCAAACATTTATTTTTACATCCTCCATTTCTACAATCCATACATGTATGTGTAAGCACATTTACATGGATACATACATACATATATTTATATATGTATGTCTGTATATATATATATATATATGCATATATATATATATATATATGTATGTCTGTATATATATATATATATATATATATATATATATATATATATATATATATATATGTCTGTATATATATATATATATATATATATATATATATATATATATATATGTATGTATGTATATATATACATATACATATACACAGATATGTGCATACATATACATACATAGATGTATATATGTATAGATGTGTCAGTGTATATATATATATATATATATATGTATGTATGTATGCATGTATGTATGTATGTATATATGTATATATATATATATATATCGAGAGTGAGAGAGAGGCATACACATATGCATGCACCATGGAGGGGGAATAAACTATAACGCATGCATATAACCATATATAGGTATATATTTTTGAATCCTTTAATCGTTACACAAGAGATGAAAATGCAAGAAATCAATGTTCCGTGCACTTTTTGCATTTGCACTTTTACAACAGTTAAGAAATATAGAAGTACACGTGTGTGTTTGTGTGTTTGTGCGTGTCCGCGTGTATGCATGTGTGTGTACTTGTGTGTCTGTACGTACATGTATGTATATGTGTGAGTGTGTGTGTATATTCATATGTGTGTATGTATGTGTACATGTGTGTCTGTATGTACCAGTATGTATACTCATGCGCATGTGCGTGTGCACGTATGCGTGTCCCCGTGTGTGTGTGTGTTTGTGTGTGTGTGTGTATTTACACTGTTTTCTATATTGAATTGGATTCTTCCTGTAAGGAAGGCATTGATTTCTACCAACGATTCCATCGTTGAAATATAGACAACAAACAAAAAAAAAATACAAATTTTGTATTTGAGAAAAGTCTTGCACGTTTTTACTCTTCCGCTTATAGATTCCATTAACTGGATAATTGTTATTTGAAAACACTAATTTTTCCAGATTGTCACTGTGTGTGTATGTATGCATATATGTATGTATATACATATGTATGTATCACCATCATGTGTATGTGTGTAGAAAGTTCAAGAATCATGTGAATCAGGTGCTTAAATGGTAAAGCACCACCTCGAGTCAAAAAAAGGAAATCGTGTACAATTCAAAATCAGAGAAACGAATATCGAAGTCCAGACATATTATTTTTCCAGTTCCATATACGATTAACTGCACCTGGTTGAGTATATTATGAGTCTCAAGGCTGTATTTAGCAAAACACAATGCACCAATTGTACTGCACTTAAAAGACTCCAGAGCCATGCTAATAACAGGTTCTGAGTAAGGGGAATAATAAATAAATAACATCAGATGGATAATAGTTAATTCACTACAGCTTTTTCCGACGGAATTTTTTATTGATGACTATACCGTTTTCATCGGTATTTTTTAGATGTATAATTCGTGTATATTCCCCTGATGAAAACGATTTAATTTTTTGGCACGGTGTAATATCTCTATTCATCCTTAAAATCTCGTTGGAAACAGCTATAGGGAATGAACTATTATCCTGTATAACTAGTTTTTTTTTCTGAGCGGGTGTTCTATAATAATTTCAACTCAAACTCCTCTTCCCTGTCTTAGAATCTTTTTTTATCGAGTAACTGCCATTTTTACAACTCCATTTGTATTCCCACTTTTTCTTGTCTTTCTGTTTTTTACTTTTTGGTTTCACTTTTCCCTCTTTTCCTTTCTCTGCTACCCCGCCTATCATTGATTCAAACATTGAGCTTACCATTTATATATATAATCTCCCAGTCTTTTGTTTTGCCTTGAATACATGTATGAAAACAATCTTGAAAATTGAACACTTTTGACTAAACATGATTTACTCTTAACCCTATTGTAACTAGATTTGTTTTACCGGATTATTATCCAATGTATCACGAGGCATAATCAAAGAGACTAGGAGGACTGCATAAAAATAGTTCGCATATTTTCCACCAAAAGCGAAAGAGAAGACGCTCAAAAACGGTCGGGCAATAACTGCGACAAAAGTCGAAGCACGAGTAGAAATGATATATATTTTACCATCTTTATACAGTACTCCACCTAGTCCAAACTTACCGTTGGGGTTGTCACAATTCGTATAGCAAGCAAGAAATCGATGGACGAATTACAAAAAGATTACAAGTAAGTCTAGAGGAAAACAAATGCTGCCCTGTCGTGCTTAATTCGACAAAGAAATTGCACGTACTTACTTCAGAGGCAAGCGTTTATTTTTGTAAGATGATGATCAGGGTTGTGGAGAACAGGCCTTTGATTCATGAGGCTCTGTTGATTTCTTTCTTTCTTTCTTTCTGAGTTGTTGTTTTTTTTTTATTTTAGATCGGCGCTTACTTCCTGTAGCTGAAGAAAGACAATCGTTTTAATATGATATGTGATTTACTAATACCTCGCTTTTATATCACTTTATTGTCTGTATTTTGAGACGGCTTTGTTTGATTCATTGCATGGATTGACGAGCCTGGATCGTAATAATAATAATAATAACAATAATAATAATAATAATAATAATAATAATAGCAAGGACAATAACTACAACAATAATAATAATAATAATAATGGTTTCTTTTATTGGCCACAAGGGCCCAAGACATGGAGGACAATGTCGAAGGACGAATACAACACACAAAAAACGTGAGATTAGCATCAAGCAAGGGGAGATTCTACCACATTAAAGGGTATAACAGAAGCATATAACAGAAAGTAGAGAAATAAATAAATAACTAAAATCCTCAATAACGGGGTAGTCCATTTAGAGTAATTCGGTATAAACCCTGCACACATTTCCCGGAATACTCTGCCATCCCCAAAGCCTGGAAAAGTGCCTTCTTCGTTTCTTTCCTCCTGCTTAGAAAAGCATATTCACAATCGATACATTCAGTTTCACCAGTGTTGCCACTGTCGACCACTTTTTTATAATCTCCCTCTCTACCCTCACCTTCCTCTTCAAATGATATTTGAAGAAGTTGATGAGGGCTTGACCAGATAAGAATGTGCCTGTCTTCAAACTTTTCAGACGGGTCCACCACACATCCCCTTTTGCACAGCCATTAAACATAGAAAGACCTGCCTTCCTTCTCTGCTTTAGGAAGATGGTGCGTCCATCTTCACTATGCACACAGCAGACAGCTGACTTCGTCTTACACGCGACAACAGCTGCTCCACACAATCCCGAGACTCTCTAATGCACGGACACTGAATTATTGCATGTAGGATAGTTCCTTCCCCCTGCAAGCATCTCGCACAGGTTCGGCTGTTAGTACTTACATACCTGAAGAGATTGCCTGAAATGGGCAATGTCCCTCTCTAGCACTGCCATGCCAAAGACTTTTGGAAATTGTCCATGATCTTCGACCTGAAGGTCCTCTGGAAGAGACTGCTCAGACTGTTCTCGTTGATGCCTAGATCCAATCCTAGGCCATCATCACTCATCCCCACAACTCGCCCCCTATAGAAATCTTGGGTTTGATGATGATAATAATAATTGTTGTTGTTGCTTCTGCTATTATTATTGTTATTATTATTATTGCTATGATTATTATTACTATTATTATTATTAGCAGTATTGTTGTTGTTGTTGTTGTTGTTGTTGGTGGTGGGGTGGTGGTGGTGGTGGTGGTGGCGGCGGCGTTGGGGATGTTGGTGATGTTGGTGTTATTACAATTCATAGGAATGTTGCTCTTGCGACTACTACTACTACTACTACTACTGCTGCTGCTGCTATTACTATTATAATAAGCATATGAGGTATCTTCAATATTGACAGAAATCCGAATTTGAATGATTTCATAAAATGCTAATTGCAGCCGCGCACATATCGGAAATTAGAGTGGATTTCTCTGGCATTCATTTTTTTTTTTTTTGTTTTTCAATGGTTACCAAAGAAATGCCAGTGTTGTATGAAACACAACAAAACCCATATTTATTCCATCGTGTAAAGAATTCAAAACTGAAATGCTATCATGTTGCGTTGCGTTTTATTATTTCACAGAAACGCAATGGAAGAAAGGAAAACACGAAGAAAGCAAAACAAAAGTAATTTCCTCCCTCACGTAGGTCAATAACATGCATCGTTGAATGCATAACTCTTCCCATTGATCCAACATCTCTATCATCGTGTCACAGTGACCAGCCTAGGAACTAAAGGCTGCCGTTTATTATTAAGGTTCATCTATATGTTGGAAACCACTGAACTGACAGATTAGTTTCAGGCTTCGGATAGAACGCTTTGTGGTATTTGATTCAGTTCTCTGCACTTTGAGTTCAAATACCGCCGATGTTCTCTTAACCTTCCATTTCACCAGAACCAATAAATAAAGCAACTGTAAATTATAGGGATCAATTTTTAACTCTCATCTCTATCTCTCTCTCTCTCTCTCCTCTCTCTCTCTCTCCTCTCTCTCTCTCTCTCGCTCCCTCTTTCCCCTCACACTCTATCTTTCTTTGCTTCTGTTTCTCTCTCTCTCAGAATTGGCTTGTCTCCTTCTCTCTCTCTCTCTCTCTCTCTCTCTCTCGTTTTGCCCCTATTTCTCTCTCTCTCAGAATCGTCTTTTCTTCCCTCTCCCCGTCTCTCTATCTCTCTCCCCACCTCTCTCTCAACATTACTCTCTCTCTCTCCCGGTTTGCCACTATTTCTCTCTCTCAGAATCGGCTTCTCTTCCTCCCTCGTCTCTCTGTCTCTCTCTCCCCACCTCTCTGTCACTCTTCCTCTGTGTCTCTGTCTCTCTCTTCTTCTCTCTTTCTCTGTCTGTCTGTCTTCTCTCTCTCTCTCTCTCTCTCTCTCTCTCTCTCTCTCTCTGTAAGAGAGATGTAGCAAAATCACTCGCACTATAATTTCTACAGATATTGGGATGTGTTGAATAGGGTATTTCAAATCCCTTCTGACAGGAAAATATACATGTCATTAAGGTCTTCTAAGAAAAGCGTGGCATACAGAACTCAACAAAGAAGAAATAAGGAAGACAAGACCACTGTGTAAAACCCAAAATTGTTGCGAAATATAACCGAGGATCTTACAACTGATATGTCCCTTAGCCATCATAAATTCAAGTATTATATAAAAGAGGAGGGAGCACTCGGCAGTGAATTGTATAAATGAAATGCTATTACAAGTTCCAATATGCATGTGGCACGCATGGTCTCGTAAATAGGCCATTCACTGTGTTTTGTCATGGAGAAAGTTTCTCGCTGGATTCGCTTATATAGCAAGAAGGCCATGAGAGAAATATACCTTCTTAGTAGGAAATTGTAGATGAATTTGATCTAAACAATTTCTTCATTGAGAGGAAATTTCATAAATATTTTAGTGGCGTCTAATGGATTAGACGCCAGGGGCAAATATTTCAAAAACCGATTTATAATTTCTTTAATCTCTTATGAAATATTAATCTACGAAAGAGAAATATAATTATTAATATAAAAAGATAGTAAAATTCATGTAAGGGCGCCCTGAGACATAGAATGTGTTTTACAAGTTTTCCAATTGTGCAAACGTTGGAAAACACTGCTCAGTATAGCCTTATAACATACTACAAGACAACAGAAAGCTCACACTCAATTAACACATTATTGTGTTTAAAAAGCGAAGCGTATATTGTATAATGTTTTCATGTATATATCTCTCAAAATAAGGTGGAATATTTTATAGCGGCAACACTTCGAATGGAGCTTACATGGAGTGATTCTTTCACTGCGAAATAAAATTTCCCGTTAATTCCAGTGTTGACATTAAATATCTACCAAAGATAGAACTGGTATTTTCCGCAAAGTACATTGCCACCCTAAACTTGACATAACCCCATAGAAAATAGTTTCAAATATGACATTACTCGACAAAAGATAAATTGGTATATGAATCTTCTTTCTGCAGTTAACTGGTAAGCAAATTTTCGATAAATGTACCCGAGTTTCGCATGAAAGGGTTAAATAGAAAAAAGTTTATTTACAATAAATACAATATTTTCAAATCGCAGTCCCTTTTGTAATAGTGTTGATATAGAGCAATCAACATCGTACTATAAAGTAACGAATCAATTCCGGTAGAACTACTTTTTACAGTGGGAAAAACTTAGAATTTGCGAAGCGCTGCCAACAAGTCGTGCAAAGTATGTTTGTCTTCGATTCCGTATTAGAACTACATTTATTTGTTTCACTAATATCTACATTCGAGAAATAAATGTGCCGAGTATGTGCATTTGGTTTTAAGTGAGATGTATTTTTGGAGACTTGCTCGTAATTAAAAAATATGGCAGCCGTGACAATTGCTCTTAGAGATGTAGATACAAGCTAACGTCTAAATATATATTGTGACAGGTACATAAAATGTGGAGATATAGAAGTAACAATAGAGTTGTCCACTTTATTCATATCTCAATGTTGTTGTTTGCAGCCAACCAATACACATTATCAAGATGAAAAAAATAATATGTTGAAGCAGTAAAGAAAAGAGCAGTAAGACATCGTAAATAAAGTTGTGTTGAGATTACTTTTCTATTACTAATGACAGTTTCCGAATATCGGTGATAACGTCGACGAATTCTGATTTCTAAGATATGATATTCACAACAATATAAATTATGTAGGTAGATATAGGAGGGGGAAAACGTAGAAAGCATTGTTGGATACAAAGATTAACATTGGGTGTTTATATAAATACAATTATAGCAAAAAATACACATATATATGCATATACATGTATATGTATATATACATACATACATTCACATAAAATTATTTTCATATATACATATATATATATATATATATGCGTATGTTTTTGTGTGTGAGTATGTTTATGTATTGTATATATATATATATATATATATATATATATATATATATATATTCTTTATAATTTACAATTTACATGCAATGGTTGACTAGACAGACAGACAGACAGACAGACAGATAGATAGATAGATAGATAGATAGATAGATAGATAGATAGATAGATAGATAGATAGATAGATAGATAGATAGATAGATAGATAGATAGATAGATAGATAGATAGATAGATAGATAGATAGATAGATAGATAGATAGATAGATAGATAGAAATACATATACACTTATAATTAGCTATCACAATATATTGCTTCCAATATTTAAGTAATTTATACTGCAATGTTGAGTTAATTCAGTTTACGTATCTACTCGTGTCGAAATCTGTGTACGCTACAAACGACTATAAACAAATATTCTCTTTGTGGTTAGGAATTCCTAACAGGTCTCTCATTAATCCTGCTCATAAACTATGAAGCTAGTATTTTAGATTTGGCTCGACTTGCAAATGCAATTTGGAAGACGAAGACTGTTCGGAATCCAGCCATGTACATTTAAATGTATGTGTGTAGATATATGTACTTACTCTTTACTCTTTACTCTTTTACTTGTTTCAGTCATTCGACTGCGGCCATGCTGGAGCACCGCCGGGACTTATTCTTTGTAAGCCCAGTACTTATTCTATCGGTCTCTTTTTGCCGAGCCGCTAAGTGACGGGGACATAAACACACCAGCATCGGTTGTCAAGCAATGCTAGGGGTCAAACACACACACACATACATATATATATATACATATATACGACAGGCTTCTTTCAGCTTCCGTCTACCAAATCCACTCACAAGGCATTGGTCGGCCCGGGGCTATAGCAGAAGACACTTGCCCAAGATGTCACGCAGTGGGACTGAACCCGGAACCATGTGGTTGATTAGCAAGCTACTTACCACACAGCCACACCAGCGCCTACTTCTGTATAGATATATGAATTTTGTAGCCGGATGATATGTAGGATCCTGTGATATATGTATATGAGTGTGCATTTTTGTACTTGAGTTTCTTGTACACTACTTGACAAACCTTGTTGATTTTTTACGCCTCCTAGCTTAGCATTTCGGCAAAACACCCGATTAAGTATTTACTAGACTTAAAATAAATTCTGGGATTGATTTGTTTCATTAAACCCCTTTAAGGCGATGCCCTGTCATGAAATTGCACCTATGTCTTAAACAAGTAAAAGGTAAACGGTATATTAACCAATTGTTGAAATTTGTGCCTGATTGAACAAAGTACTGTGATGAATATGATAAAGTGAAAACATCTGAAGATGACCGTCCAGGAGGGCGGCAGTCCTGTGACTAAAACATTTGAAAATGTGACAGCCTATCTTGGAATACATTTAAAATGGGAAAATAATAAATCAATGCTTTTAAGTAGGGAGTTATAGATTTCTTGACGTATTTATTATATTGAAGGAAATGGAAAGTAGAAATTTCCCCGAGAGATTCGTATAATGCAAAGAGAGAATTAATATTTTATAAGTCCCACCTGTTCCGAAGTGCACACCCTTCTACAGAAGAAAAAAAACAGGATTATTGTATGTCAGAGTGTGACCTTGCAGTCTCAAATAGTTGTTTGAATGTTTGCCTCTAAAGATGAGTAAATCGCCTGAAATATTTATAAGACTTCAAGTCATTTCTCTATTTGTTTTCAACACAGGCAGTATACTTCACTCCTTCGGAGCTTATAATTCATTCACTCTCTGCACTGTTACATGAAAGGCAACAAGACATCGTTCAGGTCACAGAAATATTCAATCGACTAAAAATTTCACATTTCCGGAGACTGGTGTTCACTGGAAGATGTAAGAAACGTGGAAAGAGATTTTTTTTTATAAAACTAGAGTTAAAGCCATTCGCGAAAATGTTTCAAATGGGCAATAACAATTGGATTTTATGGAGGGTCAAAGATGGGAACAAAAACAGGACAGTGGAGACATGCGAGGAAACTGAACGAAAACAAACATGGAGGGTCGTTAGACCAGAACGAGGGGAAAGATAGTGAACGCTGAAAGAAATATTTTCTTTGAGAAGAGAAATATATATTTGTGTGTATGTGTGTTTGAGTTTGTGTTAATGTCCCCACAACCTAGCGGTTCAGCAAAATGGATTGATAGGAAAAGTTCCAGGCTTTTTAAAATAAGTACTGGGGTTGATTTATTCGACTAAAATATTCTCCAAAACGGTGACCCAGAGTAAAAGAAGTAAAATATAAAAGATATAGATATATATATAGGCGCAGGAGTGACTGTGTGGTAAGTAGCTTGCTAAACAACCACATGGTTCCGGGTTCAGTCCCACTGCGTGGCATCTTGGGCAAGTGTCTTCTGCTATAGCCCCGGGCCGACCAATGCCTTGTGAGTGGATTTGGTAGACGGAAACTGAAAGAAGCCCGTCGTATATATGTATATATATATATATGTGTGTGTGTGTGTCTTTGTGTGTCTGTGTTTATCCCCCTAGCATTGCTTGACAACCGATGCTGGTGTGTTTATGTCCCCGTTACTTAGCGGTTCGGCAAAAGAGACCGATAGAATAAGTACTGGGCTTACAAAAAGAATAAGTCCCGGGTCGAGTTGCTCGATTAAAGGCGGTGCTCCAGCATAGCCGCAGTCAAATGACTGAAACAAGTAAAAGAGTAAATATATATATATATGTATATATATATATATATATATATATATATGCCTGTGTGTGTATATGTGTGTGTGTGGTTAGTATGTACATACAGGACGTTCTCCTCCTCCTTCCTCCCTCTCTACATACATACTAATGTATGTATGTCCGTGTGTGTATATTAAGAAGGAGGGAGAGAGGGTCCTCTCTGCTATCTACTTTTACCAAAGTATGTATTTTATCTTCTCACAAACCCAACGTTAAAATAATTAATTTTAGAAATATCACGGTTTACTGAAAGAATAATCCCGAATATGTGCTACAGTATTAAACGGTAGTTTTGTATTTCCATTTGCAATCATCAAATATTTCCATAGATTAACTCCCTATGCAAAAATGAATATTTTATAAAATCATAATACAAATATTTGCAAAGCCAGTAAATATAAATTATATTCTTTTTTCTTTTATTGATCTTTTCAATGTTTTCAGAAATGCATTGGTATTTCGATCTTGTATTTTAAAAGGAAACGAATATTAATATTTACAAATTGTAAGAGAATCTGCTATAATAGAGATGGAAATCCATCTCAGTATTTTGTATCTACGTTTTGTTATTCGTATTCTATCTCATATTTTATCCGAAATTCAGTATTTTACTTTATTTCTGTAGAATACTGTGAAAAAATGTGTTATAAAAGATATCGCTGCATTGAAAGATCAAGATGTCATTTTCCATCAGAAAACAATCCTAAAACAGTTTTACAGTTATCAAAACTAGTGTTAGAGCATTCGAGAAAAGATTTCAAATAATAATATTCATAAAACATATTAAAATCGCAATTGATATCTACATTCAGGAGTATAGACTCTAGATTTAAATAATTTGGTGAATGTCACAGAACTGATGCTTCTGCTCAATATTTTAGAATAGTGCTAAAGTCCGAAGAAAGTTTTAAAGGGGTTCGTAGAATTCATTGGCAGAAAATAACTTTTGATGGAACAATATCATTGCATGTACGCTATGATTAAGTATTGTAGCTGACACGCATGAGAGGGATTATTTCTTCATTTATTTTTAGGAATTAACGTTCAATGTTTCCGACGTCTGTTTACGAGGAGTAATTGAATGTCAACACATGACTGTTCATCAATTGAAAACATTTGCGTGATTTCTTTCAGCCTAGTAAAAAGAAAAGAAGTGGAATCTAGTGCAGTGACCGGGAATCCAGTGTGATTGGTAACAACGATCGTTGCTTTAATCATTCACGATTTGGATTTATTTATATCCTCGCAATTCATTCGAAATACTACAACGAGCTTGACACATGACGTCTATATCAATTTCTGACAATCGTGAATTATTTCAGGGACGGTACGCATATTAATCCCAACAAATATATTGTGAGTAATCTTCTGCTTTGGAAAGTTGAAATGGTGAGAGTATCAACACAATTTCTTGACACTGACGATTTCATAATTCGCTAAGAACAACTGCATCTAAGTCTCTGGGCCATAACTGTAGACAAAAGAAAGTATTAAATTTTTAAAAAATGGAAGTATACAGACCTCGTTGCCGAGAATTTGACACAAATACAATTTTAAAAAACACTATTTTGCATCACAAAATAGTGTTTGAAAAAATAAATAAAAATCACCCTCTTTACTTCTACTCGAGAATTCCAATAATATTTTTTTGTTGTTTTTTTTTAAATCAGTAATCGAAAAATTTAGCAGACATTCTTTAATCGATAATGTAACATATTACTATTGTACAGTCGTCGAATGTCCAGATCGGCGCAGACGTTGCTGTATGGTAAGAAGTTTGCTTCAGAATCACATGGTTCCGGGTTCAGTCCCACTACGTTGCACATTGGACAAGTCTCTTCTAATATATCCCCGGGCCGACCAAAGCCTTGTGAGAGGATTTGGTAGACGGAAACTGAAAGAAGCCCGTCGTACATATGCATATGTGATGTATGTATCCTTCTCACCGTGTTTGCACCCCACCATTACATGACAACTGGTTTTGGGGTGTTTACGTACTTGTAATGTTAAGGTTCGGCAAAAGTGGCCGATAGAGTAAGTAGAGGGCTTTAAAAAAAACAAATAAGAAAGGGGGCCGATTCGTTCGACTAAAATTCTTCAAGCCTGTACCCCCAGCATGGTCGCAGTCTAATGACTGAAATAAGTAAACAGTATAAGATAAAATATATATTGGAGCGTCGGAAGAAATGCCTGGTGGTATTTTTCTGCCTCCTTGGATTCTGATTTGAAATCCTGATGAGGCCAGCTTTTATGTAATCTATCGACGAGGGTCCATTAATTAAGTATTCTATAAAATTAATCTATGAATGATATTTGATAAATTATATACTAACATAGAGTAGAGGACTAGCGAAGTAACTAGAGCACCAGAAGGAATAACTTGCAATATTTAGTCGAGCTTTTGGCTTACTGATTTCTAATCTCGTTGAGGCCTACTTTAACACCGCTAGATAGCCCTAATCTGACTTTATAAAAGCCCACTCTGTTGCAAGCATTTGAACCTAGTGCCGGAGTTAAATATACTTTCTTCTTTCCCATCCACCATACTTCGACTCTTCAAAAAACATTATTCCCTTCCACTGAAATTTGCAGATGTTAAGACTTTACTCTTTTGCTGTTTTCAGTCATTTGACTGCGGCCATGCTAGAGCACCGCCTTTAGTCGAGCAAATCGAACCCAGGACTTATTCTTTGTAAGCATAGTACTTATCCTATCGGGCTCTTTTGCCGAACCGCTAGATTACAGGGACGTAAACCCACCAGCATCGATTGTCAAGCGATATTGTCGGGACAAACACACACACACACAAACATATACACACACACACATGTATATATATATATATACATATATACGACGGGCTTCTTTCAGTTTCCTCTACCAAATCCACTCACAAGGCTTTGGTCGGCCCAAGGCTATAGTAGAAGACACTTGCCCAAGGTGCCACGCAATGGGAATGAACCCGCAACCATGTGGTTGGTAAGCAAGCCACTTACCACACAGTCATTCCTGCGCCACTTTCTTTAGACTTTACCAGTATTCTATACGATCAAAAAGTGACATCGCCTCTTCTCCTACACCTAAAATAACTTTTAAATTAGAGACTATATTGTTTGGATTTTGAATAGCAATTATAATCTTCAGTTGTTTCGGGATAATTCTCTGATGCTCTAGCTTTCATTTTCATAACTGTGTAAACTTCTTAAAGATTTTCCAATGAGAAATGGTTTCTCGATGTTGAAAGGTTAAATTTCAGAAAAGATATTTTCTTCTTTTTTCTGCAGAAATTAGTTGTGATGGTGAATATGAGATAGAAACAGATAAAATGCTAAGAAAAGAACATATCCATAAATTGACAGCATTTCCACTACTATTGACAATAGAATTGTAAATATGTTGAGTAGTTCTTTCGCTTGTAGTACTCCATACATTGCATATGGTAGTAGTGACGAAAAGAGGTCCTATCTAACAAGTATGTGTATCCGTGTGCCTGTGTCTGTGTGTCTGTGTGTGTTTGAAGCTCCATAATTTAAGTTCGTGGATACTCCGGTAATTAAGATTATGCATAACACACGTCTTCGGCTTCATTAAATATTTAGTATTTATACTTAACGAATACAATATTTGTTGAGGATTTATTACTTCCTAATTGTTTACGAAACTTGAAACAATCATAGTTAAGTGTTTGCTAAGAGATGTAAGGAAACAAATATGACAGAATTTTCATACAATTACCTGCTGAATTATTGCGCATTTTATGTAAATGTGATTAGCTTCATAGAAAGGTGTGCAGGCTTCGGGAAATGAAACCCGTAAATTTGCATTAATGGATATTAACACCGAAAGAGAAGTTAAATCTTTTCAATAGGGAATCCTTTCCTCCCCTCCTCAGCTACCGCTTCCCCTACGCAGTGAATTTGCATCTTATTCTACAGCACTCCCTAGTAGCACATCTATCATGAATTCGCTGAGTCGTTAAGGATCCCACGCAAAACTTTGTTCCACCTTAAAGCAGCGATCTGGCAGAATCGTTAGCACACCGATCAAAATTCTTAGCAACATTTCATCCATTTTTACGTTCTGGGTTCAAATTCCACCAAGGTCGAATTTACCTTTCATACTTTCGACGTCGATGAAAGAAATATTAGTTCAATACTAGGGTTGATGTAATCCAGTCTAATATAGCAGAAACTCCCTGTGCCTTGAGCTCGCGTTCGCACTAGGCATAGGAATGACTGTGTGGTAAGTAGCTTGCTTCCGGGTTCAGTCCCACTACGTGGTGCCTTGGGCGAGTGTTTTCTACTATAGCCTCGAGCCTACCAAAGACTTGTGAGTGGATTTGGTAGACGGAAACTGAAAGAAGCCCGTCGTATGTATGTATATATATATATATATATGCGTGTGTATATGTTTGTGTCTGGGTTTGTCCCCTCTAACATCCGATGCTGGTATGTTTAAGTCCCCGTAACTTAGCGGTTCAGCAAAAGAGACAGATAGAATAAGTACTAGGCTTACTAGGCGGTGCTCCAGCATGCCCACAGTCACATGACTGAAACAAGGCTTTCCTATTTGGAAGCCTCTTATTGTATTTCTATGTGAATAATATATACATATATATATATATATATATATATATATATATATATATATATATATATATATATATATATATATAGATCACTATCAATCATACTCAATAAATCTTGCTCAGGCCTAAACACTTGCAAAGCGTTGGTCAATGTCGACTGACACAGCTTCTAAATATGGAATACAACTATTGAGAGTCATTGCAATGTAGCAATGCTTACGTCCTCATTTAAATGAAACGGTGATGAATCTGAAGAAGTCCAAATGGCACCAGTCTAGACTATAAAGGTGAAACTATAATTTATGTTGTTCACCTCCCTCCCGAAAAAATAATTACCACCCACCAGGTAATGTGGAATTTTATCAGTTATGAAGGTAACCAAGTTATAGTCTCAAATGGCCACTGGCATTATTCTTGTTCTACAGCGATTGATGAACATTTAATGATTGATATCAGTGCGCTGAATAGGATCATTGATTATCAAAACCATTGGATTACCGGTAAAATGTATTCCAGGTCTTAGCTTCGTCTACTTCAGCCATGAGTTCTGTCGAAATTCTGTCGAGGATAAGGGCTTCCATTTGGTATGTTGATATAGTACATATTTTCTTCTTCTAGTAAATCAGTTTATTCTACAAGAGAAAAATCCCTTAACCCTACCTTTTTTTCTGGGAAAATGAGAACTCTGGGTGCCCCCCCCCCCAATCTCAAGACATTCGTAATTGCTATAACGTAGCTCTTTCCAAAAGACAAACTGTCAGATTGACCGACACAAAGAACGGCAGAAAGAATTAATCAGAGAGAAAAAGCTGGAAAAGAATAACTGGAATGTTATAAAGGAATATAATGAGATCGAATTATTATTAATTAGTTCTCATCGTGCCTCTCAACACCTTAATAGTGCCTTAGTTTCGCCGTTACGAAATACAGCGTATCTTGGGCATTTTTCGATGTGGTTGCGTCCATTCCTTTCCAGGTTTGTCCACAGCTGATTTCCTTGAGAAATGCACACAGACAGAAAGAAATACAGAGTAAGGGAAGAATCAACAAAGTACAGGGATGGTAATTTATTTATCAACCTCGCAAGTGTTTGCATTAACAGTACAGAGAGCCGGAACGACTTTCCAGAACGATTTGCCGTAGCGCCATCGCTCCATCCTTTTAATGCTTCTACAAATATGACGCCCAAGCATTTAATCCATTCACCAGAATACGCTATTAAAGTGAAGAATTATGAAAATATCGGAATAAAATCTTTCCTGTTGTTGATTATGTCCCTTTTGTGTTGTAAATTGAAATCTCAGACAGATTGGTCCCAAGGTCAATGCAATAAGTAACTGCAAGTTCTGGAGTTATTTCGATCAAGTTTACGATTTATATATACATTTCTAACTAACTTCCTACCAGAGTTAGAAATCAGGATTAAATCTTTTGCAGCTGTGAATGCCGTGAACCGCGTCAGTTTGCAGGAATTTCTATCTAACGTAAGTTTGTGTGCAAGAAAAATTCCGACAGGAAAGTTATTTGTGAATATTACTGAGCTAGTCTAAAGGATAAGTAACAAAGATAAATAAAATTGTATTATTTTGTGGTGATAAAATTAAACCTACATTTGCTGATAAAGAATATCATTACGTTTTAATGTTTTAACACATGTCTTTTTCTGCACATAAAGATAAATAAATATAGAGACAGACAGAGTTATAATCAGATAGAAAGACACGGAAGACAACGTAGAACAAAATGTTCAACACGGGAAGTGCCAAGAAAATATTTGTACACTGATCTCTTATGATGTACACTCATAAGTAAATCACAGCAATACGCATTGCTTTTATCAAAACTTGTTGAGTGACAATTAAAATGGACGAATGTGGTATTTGAGCTCTGAACATAAAGAAAATCGCAATTAAACAACGGTGGGGGTAGATTCTCCTTCTATTTCGAAAATCATTTATTAGGTTGTTCCAACAACTGAATTTCTCATATTGCAACTTTAACGCAATCATTAGGCCGAATTAGAGTGGCAACATGTGAGAATATTGGAAATTAATTTTACAAGTACAGTCAAGAGTGCGAGAGAGAGAATGTGGGAGCGAATCTATCAAAGTA
>NC_043008.1:41778796-41783796 GCF_006345805.1 Octopus sinensis
AAAATATGTGTATATATATATATATATACACACGCATATATAAACATATATATATATATACATTATATATATATATATATATATATAATGTATATATATATCATTGTTATAATTAGTACATATTTATTTTATAAATGCACATCAACACGACGAAGGACTCAATGTAAGCTGAACTAATAAGCCGCGATATGTCGAGGGATTACTGTATGTACACACACACACACACACACACACACACATATATATATATATATATATATATATATATATATATACGCACACATAGTGCATTCCAGACATTTTGATTCCTTTTCAGAAGAGACATTTACTCACAGCAAATATCTCCAAAGCTTTAATCTCACTCTTTGAAGGGTCCTGTGATTTCAATGCATTTGTTGCAGTACTGCAGCCACTTACTGTAGGCCTCACGGAAGTCTTCAAATGTCAAGGATTTGAGAACGCTACTCATAATTTCCTTCATATTCTCCTTCAGTCCAGGGAAAAAACCAAGCCTCACAATGTTTGCACTCCAGAGAGGATGAGGGATAATTTTGATACCCATTTTTGTGAAGTTGTTGGTTACCAGTCGAGAATTGTGGAGTGGTGCAGGAGCTGCGGCCTATTTCTGAACTCTCTGAAAACCTCCATTAATTACTCTCTGTTGAACGTCTGATCAGAGGAAACCCACTTGTAGATATAGATGATGCTCTTGCTGTCAACAAATAACATATTCATGAGCCTCCCTGTTGACTTGTTTATATCAGCTAAAAAACAGATGTTCGCTTTATGAATGTTAATCCGTTGGCATCTGGAGCATTAGTTTTGGTGGCGATTTTGCCCAATTTAACACAACACACGAACTTCCAAATTGTCTTCTCGACCCGACTGCGTTCGGCAAAAGAGTCATAAGTGGTAAGAAGGGTTTAAGAGGCTGCGTTCAAAGTAGTGTTAAAGTTATCTCCTTTAATCTAGAATATCAGAAGCTGATCAGTCAGACTATTATATGTCTAGTAGTGATATATTTAAGTTATGACCGCTTCTTGTTAAAAAAATATTCAAAATCACGGGAATGCATCGCGTGTGCACACACATAAGCGTATACATGCATATACAAACACACAAACACACGACATACATATATACATACATACATACATACATACATACATACATACATACATACATACATACATACATACATACATAATTATATACATGCGTATGTACGTACGTACGTACATGGGTAATCGCAATTAGCGTGGGCAGGATTTCAGCTTAACGCTGAGATTGCAACTGTCATAAAACATTTCGTCTGGCTATTTATAGAGACTATAATCAGATTGTGTTTTTGTACATGAATATTATATGGCTTTACACAAAATCCAAAGCCAATTATTGTAAATGCATTAGCTTAAACTCAGTTCACTGACGCAAGTGAGGGCACAAATGACTGATTCGCTAATGCAATTAGATGCAAAGCAATATTTCAAATGTCCCTGTCGTGTAAGCAGTATTACACGATAAGGTACTTAACTCTAGAAAACTCTGTATCTCTCTCTCTCTCCCACTTTCCATTTGCCCCACTCTCTCTCTTTTTCTCTCGCGTTTTCTTTGCCTCTCTCTCTATCTGTATCTGTATATCTATCTAATTGTCAGCGACTTTATTTCTCTGACACAATACTGATTTGTTTTCTCAGATTTCAGCATTAAGTTGAATTCAGATGAAACGTTTTGCGATAGGCTAATTTGCTCTGTTGCGATATGTTTACCTTACAGATTAATATGATGGAATCTATAGATAAACTACAATCCTATGGATTCTTGTGAGTTGATAAAGAGCTAGTGATTTGAATACATATTTAGTATTTTTTGGTGTTTAAAGCAGCGAGCAAACAGATTCGTTAGCACACCAGACAAAAGGCTTAGCTCCATTTTGACCTTATTTACGTTCTGAGTTCAAATACCACTAACGTCGACTTTGTCTTTCAACTTTCCGGGTATCGTTAAAATAAGTACCAGTCGATGGCATCGACTTACCCCTTCTCCTAAATTGGTTGGTCATGTGACACAATTTGCCAGCAATATTTAATGTGCTTATTTTCTTCATTTTAATCCTCTTTTATCTTTTAATTTTATATTTCCCAGTCATTAAATCGCGGCCATTCTGGAGCACCGCCTTGAAGGAATTTTAGTCGAGTGAATCGGCTCCAGTACTTACTTTTTAAAGCCCGGTACTTATTCTAGCGTCCTCCTTTGCTGAATCGCTTGTTACGAGTGACGCGGGGACATAAACACACACACACACACACACTTATATATATATATAGATCGGTAGCCACTACACACAATTTTTTTCTCTCCTGGTTTTTCCTGTGTCCCTTTCTGTAGAAGAGCGTAGGCTCGAAACGTAAAAGACTTTTTCAATTCCTGAGCGTTATACTAATACATCTGTTTGTTTTCTACACCACATGTCTTCATCTTTTTTTTTTTCGCGAACTCTCCTTATATATATATATATATATATATATATATTATATATATATATATATATATAATATATATATATATATATATATATTATATATATATATATATACACGACAAGCTTCTTTCAATTTCGGTCTACCAAATCCACTCGAGAGGCTTTGGTCAACCCGAAGATATAAAAGACACTTATCTAAGGGTCCCAAGGAGAGAGACTGAACCCAGAATCATGTGATTACGATGAAAGTTTCTTGCTGCACAGCCACATCTGCGCCTATTGTATCAAAATGGAATATGTGTACAATGCAGCTTAAACTTTATACGGTAACACATTCATAGTACTTTGAAATTATTTCGATGGAACTGTAGCAATCAACTAAAATCCTATTGAACAAAATCTCTTCAATTTTCATTTGACAACTGGTCGTGATTATTATGGAGACAACTAGCTACGGCTTCAGATTCCATATCTTTTGTTGGTTTCTCACGCTTTGACATATAGATAAGCACAGGCAGACGACACATAACCTTTATGCAAATTTCTAACTTTATGTTAAGTAACAGCCAACCTCATGGCTATGTAAGAAAACTACAGCAGATTACGTAGGTGATGCTTACTGCTTTCTTATACCGCTTACTTACAGGATCATTGAATAAAATATTGACAATGAAATGTCCTGAAATTATGGAAATGGGACTTGAACAATTAGATTTTATAACTGGTGAACAATTTCATCTCCAACTGTCGCATTACAAATATGTTAGCAATTGTCAACAAGGTAACGATGATGTAAACAGATGTGTGATGAAATAAGTCGTAACTTTTTCACATATTTACAGTAATAATTCATTTCAAAACGAATATCGTTTCTTAACGGCTTTTTCAACGTTAAACGGATAAAAAGTAAATGTATCTTCTGATGAGAATGTAGTCCATATAATGTAGTAATGTAGGATTGCATGTTGTTAGGCCTATTTCTCACAGCTTCATAAACGGATGCACATAGAAAAAAGAGCCATTCCTACTATTATACACATTTCTGTATGTATGTATTTATGAATATATATATATATATATATATATATATATATATATAATATATATATATATATATCGCCACGATAGATCGTTAGCCACTACACACATTTTTATCACCTTTTTTCTCTCCTTGTTTTTTTCTGTGTCCCTTTCTGTAGAAGAGCGTAGGCTCGAAACGTAAAAGACTTTTTTTCTATTCCAGAGCGTTATACTAATACATCTGTTTGTTTTGTACGCCACCCGTCTTCGTCTTTTGTTTTTTTCGTAAACTCTGCCTTAATATATATATATATATATATAATATATATAAGGATGAAATTATCTAAGCATCGGGTACCAGGTAGTTACCCGGTGAAGCACGTTCACTGTCTATGGCTACTTGACGTCATCCACTGTCAATTATCACTGGATCTACCCCTGCAATTCTTCAGCGTTCTTCGAGTATATAACAAATGATATAGAAAAAAATGGAATATTCGAGAAGCTTTATTGCTCACAATAAAGGGTTTAAACCTACTTTCACCAAAAATATGCTGTATGAAACCCGAGTTAAACCGGGTTTATTTAACGAGACGCCCATTGTAAAATCCCCTGATGAGGCATCTCTGCACCGAGGAATGCACCACAACCGGTTGTACAGCATGCCACCCGCAAAGGATCGATGCAGGATGGGTCGAAATGATCGTAGTGAGGAATGCAGTTTCTCCTATATTCCATTTTCCGTTATAACCATTTGTTTTGTATGTCTATATATATACATACATACATGCACACATACATATGCATATATATATATACACATATATACACACATATATATATGCATACACACACATATATATACATACACACACATACTCACACATATATATATGTTTGTGTGTATATATAAAATGCATATATATATTTCTATATAGGTATCGCTTTTCCCCTGCATGAATATGAAATACAATAACACAATATCGCGTAAGTGTTAACTACATCTATATATCATGATTTGATTTTGACTCAGACGGTTTGTAAGATCGTATTTAATCCAACGTAATAATACATGGTGAGATACTGCAAATTAATTGATTGTTAGGAAAGTTGGCGATATATACCGTTAAGTAATATGATACTGTTGGCATTGTCTATAAAAGTGTTCTGAAAATCTAGAATTATCAAAAACAGTGACGATAGGTAAATGAGTATTGGAGGTATATGCTAATTCGATATATACGTCATCGTATGACAGATATTTAAAATAAAATAGTCTATTTAAAATCATCTAATAAGCAATGGGAATGTCTGCGAAGCGTAATTTCTCAGGTGGAGACAAGTAGAGATAAATTCTAATTAAGAATATAGTAATCGCAATAATTACAATAATAAATTATAATTTATCTGATAGTTAATAATTACTAGTCAATTATGAACTGTAGATAATTCTGTTCTGCAGGTTTTTGGAGGGCGGAGTTATGCTGAATATATCTGT
>NC_043008.1:41791296-41811296 GCF_006345805.1 Octopus sinensis
ACTCCTGTGGGTGGGGGGCACTTCATTATACCTAGGACCCAACAATGGCACTTCATGCATTGAGTACATATTAAATTTATTAAACTTGAACAATATTTTTCAAGCAATGAACAGTTTTTATCAAGGCAATGATATACGTTGTCGACTTGGAACTTATTGCAAAGCTGCATGATAAACAACATTTCTTGTCTTCCCATTTGGGGACAGTACAACTAGCATCTTTCCATTCCCTACACTTGAATAACAAACATATAGCTGGTCGTAGGAAACAATAAACTTACTTCTAAAAGTTGGACGATAATTCTTCTGCTGCCACACAATTTAAACACAGTTTGATGTACTTTGATGTACACAGTTTTCGTACAAACAATTATTTGTAGTGGCTGGTATGTATCTAAATTCCTGTTCGTAGTTTGAAGGAAAATTCTTTTCTACTCTTAGCACAAGGCCCGAAATTTTGGGGGAGGGAACAGTCGATTAGATTGCCCCCAATACGCAACAGGTACTTAATTTATCAACCCCGAAAGGATGAAAGGCAAAGTCAACCTCAGCAGAATTTGAACTCAGAACGTAAAGACAGACGAAATACCTATTTCTTTCCTACCCACAAGGGTCTAAACACAGAGAGGACAAACAAGGGCAGACAAACGGATTAAGTCGATTATATCGACCCCAGTGCGCAACTGGTACTTATTTAATCGATCCCGAAAGGATGAAAGGCAAAGTCGACCTTGGCGGAATTTAAACTCAGAACGTAACGGCAGACGAAATACGGATACGCTTTTCGCCCGGCGTGCTAACATTTCTGCCAGCTCGCTTCCTTAGTTTGAAGGAAAATTACACCACTGTTGCTAAATACTATTTAAAAGTGCGATTCATATGGTCTGGAATTTATCTAAACATATTTTACCATGATTCCATATGAATTTCAATTCCATATGAATACTTCTTCAGGTCTTTGGATCACAAAGAAGAAATGGAATACTCAAGTGTGTTGTCTGGGCATTGCATCTCTTTCTTTTTCTCTTTTACTTGTTTCAGTCATTTGACTGCGGCCACGCTGGAGCACCGCCTTTAGTCGAGCAAATCGACCCCGGGACTTATTCTTTGTAAGCCCAGTACTTATTCTATCGGTCTCTTTTTGCCGAACCGCTAGGTTACGCGGACGTAAACACACCAGCATCGGTTGTCAAGCAATGCTAGGGGGACAAACACAGACACACAAACACACATACATATATATACATATATACATATATACGACAGGCTTCTTTCAGTTTCCGTCTACCAAATCCACTCACAAGACATTGGTCGGCCCGGGGCTATAGCAGAAGACACTTGCCCAAGATGCCACGCAGTGGGACTGAACCTGGAACCATGAGGTTGGTTAGCAAGCTACTTACCACACAGCCACTCCTGCGCCTTGTTAACAATTCTATTCAAATGTTGTGTGTTCGAACCTGCAGCTGGAATCATGCTGAGTTTATGGACCATGTTCATTATCGCACATTGGAACAACAAAAAGTTTAGTCTATGCTTCATCATTTCACAAACAAGCATGTCGTACGTTTTTATGTATCAGGCAGGACATGGGTTAAGGGCTGCACAATAACGATGACGAATGAAACGATAGCGACAGAATATTTTATAGAACTTTACCGACTTGAAAGCTAAGGGATAGTTACGTTAATCGAGTCGTTCACAAGTGTCTGCTACATGACATCAAACAGCGACTTTTCGTGATTTAATTACCTGTATTTTCGTAGTTCTCCATCACCATTTCTTACTCTCCTTCAACATCTCTCTCCTTTTCTCCCCCTCTCTCTCTCCCTGTCTACCTCTCTCTCTCTTTCTCATTCCTACACTTAATGAGATATTGCACGTTTAAATTAAGGTCACAATGTTAGAACACGTAAGTCCATCCTCTTGCTTTTTTTCTAATAAATTTTCTACCAGTGTACTTTAATGTTTAATTTAAAATTTACAAATTGATATGGTTCTATTTGTAACTGTTTATGTTGCTATTGTTGCTATTTAACCGGCCCCCGCCCTTTAAGCACTTCTATGAAGAGAATGAAACTAATATTGACCATCACATATTTTCAGACAGTTTACCTCCAAGCCCATTACTCAATACATCTTTCCTTTTGCCATTGACAGTAGGAGATCTAGGCAATTTTAACACGCACATACACACATAGAGGAGTGGCTGTGTGGTAAGTAGCTTGGTTACCAGCCACATGGTTCCCGGTTCAGTCCCACTGCGTGGCACCTTGGGCAAGTGTCTTCTACTATAGCTTCGGGCCGACCGAAGCCTTGTGGGTGGATTTGGTAGACAGAAACTGAAAGAGGCCCGTCGTATATATGTATATGTATATATGTGTGTATATATGTTTGTGTGTCTGTGTTTGTCCCCACCCCCAACATCACTTGACAACCGATGCTGGTGTGTTTACGTCCCCGTAACTTAGCGGTTCGGCAAAAGAGACCGATAGAATAAGTACTAGGTTTACAAAGAATAAGTCCTGGGGCTTATTTGCTCCACTAAAGGCGATGCTCCAGCATGGCCGCAGTCAAATGAGTGAAACAAGTAAAAGAGTAAAGAAAGTATAACTCAACCTTCAAGTTCCTAAACAGATTTAGAAACTTAAGGGAAAATTGTGTGACCAACGATTCAAAAGAAAGTGCACACTATTTCTTTTACCCAACATATGGTTTCGAATTAAGGTAAAGGCCAGTAAGATAGTTTTTACTTTATTTTATCAACAGAAATATGATTTTGCCTTATTTTATCGACCACGGAGGGGATGAAGAGGAAAGGTTGGACAAAGAATATAAATATCTAGTCGACAGCTACAGGACAACCAACCGGACCATCATGTACAAGTAATTTATATGAGCACGCAGTCGATTACATCGACCTCGGTACCCAAATGATGCCTATTTTAACTGCATCAATAATGATCTACCTTTTCACCTACTAAAATTAAATAATGTCTATTCAAATCGCGCAGAATTGTCGTTCGTTAAAACAGGTTAATTTACGCGGCCGCAATTTCCTTGGGTATAGAAAAGATTTAGAGAATATCCCAGCTGGAATGAGTTTCTCTTTCATGATAGGTATCCTTGATATGGGTGAGATCACTTGGTAAACAAAGCTCAGTTAAAAGAAGGAGGAAAAACAAATTCTACCAAGGAAAAATTTGAACTCAAAACATACAGGAAAGGTAATAAACATACAAGTGATATTTTGTATAATTCATTGACGATTCTGCCCGTTCAAAACACCAGGCACTACTTTTGCTCAAAATCTCAACACTAGTTATGTTATCTAAGAGTGAAACATTATAATAATTGATTTTTATGCTTATGCTCTAGTGTCTCATATCTTATATGGCTATGCATATGCATTTGAAGATTTTATTATGTAAATATATATGAACTCATACATAAACATATACACAAATGTTATATATATATATACATACATATATATGTATATATATATGTGTGTAATATATATATATATATAATATATATATATATATATATATATATATATATATATAATTACAAACAAGTTTCTGTACAATATATAACTATATACATATATGTAGATATATATACATACATATATGTGTGTGTCTGTGTGTATGGGTGTTATGCCTTCATATGTATCTGAAGTGCTGGAGTTGGGACTAATAGATAAGTAGATAGATAAATATAGAGAGAACCATAGAGAGATTGCTAGATAGATAAAAATGTTGTTAGGTTTTATATTACCTATAAAATAAGTTGATAAACTCTCAGGTGTATCTAGTAGCCGTAAAGCAATGGAGATTTTGTGTAATAAAATAGTACCAACGTCTGATTTGAGATATCAATAGCTGTATGCAGATATTGACTTGAAATGTCCTGTGAACTCTTTATAGCGTATTTTGAAATGGAGGGAAGGATAGTATGTTTTCGTTCCACTTCTTTGTCTGCTCCACCTTCTTCTTCGGTATCGCTGCTATCATCTTCGTCTTCTTTTTTTTTTCCTTGCTTTATATCATATATCTTCATGAAAACTCTTGTCGAAGAATTTTCAAATTATTTTTTCCCAGTTTTATGATTCAAATATGTGACATACAAACTGTTTTTTAATACGTAATTAAATATATTCCTTCCTATATAATCATATGCGTCACCCTAAGATGTATGGGGAGCTAGATATAAAGAGATAGAGAGTGGTTGATAGAGAAATGTATAGATGATAGAGAGAGACATATCTATACTTGAATAATACCTACATATAACATGTAAGCTTATATAAATATGTCCATATATTTTAAGCATAGACCTAAGGTATAAGTGTGTGTGTGTATGTGTGTGTTTATGCTTTAAACATAGCTCTACTGTGTGTGTGTGCATGCATATATAATATATATATATTTACATATTTAAACGTACATATATATGTATTTACGTATAACTGTATATATGTTAGTATATTAATGTGTAAATATACATATATATATATACGTATATGTGTCTACGTATATATACATATGTATATATGTATATATATATATATTTATATATATATATATATATATATTTATACACATATATACATATACGTATGCATATATATATACATATAAATATGTATATATGCATATATATATGTATGTATATGTATATATGCATATAAATATGCATGTATATCTATACATATACATATGTATATTTATATATATATACACTTACATATGTATGTATTATATATGCGTATACATATGTATATATACACATGTAATTTTGTACGGGTATATATGTATGTGAAGGCGCATGGCTCAGTGGTTAGAGCGTCGAGCTTACGATCGTGAGGTTGTGAGCTCGAATCCCGGACCGGGCTGAGTGTTGTGTTCTTGAGCAAAACACTTTATTTCACGTTGCTCCAGTTCACTCAGCTGTAGAAATGAGTTGCGACGTCACTGGTGCCAAGCTGTATCGGCCCTTGCCTTTCCCTTGGATAACACTGGTGGCGTGGAGAGGGGAGGCCGGTATGCATGGGCAAATGCTGGTCTTCCATAAACAACCTTGCCCGGACTTGTGCCAGGGAGGGTAACTTTCTAGGCGCAATCCCATGGTCTGTGTCGTGACCGAAGGAGGTCTCAAAAAAATATATGTATATACATATGTATATGTATATATATATAAATATATGTGTATATATATACATGTATATATATATATGTATATATATATGTATATATATATATACATATGTATATATATGTATATATATATACATATATGTATATATATAATTAATATATATATATATATATATATAATATATATATATATATACATACATACATACATACATTATACATATACATATAGCTATAAATATATTGGGTTGTCCGGAAAGTTCATGCCGATTTTTAAAGGAAAGAAAAAAGTCAATAATACTTGCCATTACATTTTTAATCAACCATTTTGTTGTACAATGCGTCTCCATCTTTCCTTTAACTTGAAAATACCCTCTTCCCAGAATTGAGGTGGTTTCATGGCAAAACATTCATCAAGGTATCTTCTTATGTCATCCAAGGAATTGAAATTTTTACCATTAAGACTATTCTGCAGAGTCCTGTATAAATGGAAATCCAAAGGAGCAATATCTGGTGAATATGGAGGGTGGAGTAGCACATCCCAGCTGAGCTGCAGCAATTTTTGTCTGGTTCCCAAAGCAACAAGTGTCGAAAATAAATTTTCTTATCTTTTATTTTAAAAGGTTACAGAATTATCACAGGTTATAGGAATATAAACCTCCTTCCACGAAAACACAGCTTAAACTGTGCTCTAAAATGGGGTGTAGTCAAATCCTATTTTATGGGCCATGTTCTAAAATAGGTCAAAAGGTAAGCTGCTATAAATCGGCACGAACTTTCCGGACAACCCAATATATATGTACATACGTATGTATATATATATATATATATATATATATATGTATGTATGTATATCTATATATACATTACATACATACATATGCTATATATATATATATATATATATATGTATATATATATATCGCATTTGACTTTGTTTACGTATATATATATATATATATATATATATATAATATATATATATATATACTGGGTGTCCATAAAGTCTCTTTACAATTTTAAAATTTTATTAAAAAGGCAGTTGGCAAGATATCTTTACCAGATTTATTTTATTGTATTAATTGTATCTTACAGTTTTTTAACTGTTATTTAATAGACCTCAATATGGGCACCATTATTTGTACAAAAAATATCAAGACGGTACTCGATTTCTTGCAATGTTCGTTGGAGGATAGCCTCATCAATGGTGGCATTACGAATCCTTTGCTTCAATTCAGCAATGTCCCGAATGCTTGTTTGATACACGATATCTTTTACATAACCCCATAAAAAGAAGTACTAGGTAGTGATATCTAGCGAACGCGGTGGCCATGGAATTGGCCCATTCCTTCCAATCCATTAGTCTAGAAATGTTTGATTGAGGAACTGACGAACATGCCGTCCCCAATGTGGTGGTGCACCATCTTGCTGGAAAATGATGGTTGATTGTAAATCAATCAGTTCTGGTGCCACATATTCTGTCAGAAGGTTGAGGTAAACATCTGTAGTAATTGTTGCCTCGTTGAAGAAAAATGGACCAATTATTCGATTGCACATGATTCCACACCACACATTCACTTTTGGACTATCGCGTTGAAGGTCCCTCGTCACATGGGGGTGTTCTGATACCTAGATTCTCACATTGTGTCTGTTTAATTTCCCTGAAACATGAAAAGTCGCCTCGTCACTAAATCAAACTCGCTTGAAGAATGCTTCATCCTCATTTTATAGGGGGTTAGTGAATTAGTTCCCTTCCATCAACAGAGTATCTGAAACAAAAATTTAATATCAATAAAAACTTTAATAAACAATTATTAAAATAAAAGAAATCTGGTAAAAATATCTCATCAACTGCCTTTGTAATAATTTTTTTGAATTGTAAAGAAACTTTATGGGCACCCTGTATATTATATATATATATATATATATAATACCGGAGTAAACACATAAATGTGAAACAAGGTGGAAAAAAGAGTACTCAAATACCAGGGGTAGAGTAATATGCTTTATTTAAAAGCAGCAGAAATTCAACAAAACCTGTACTCGGAGTTTCACGTTCCCGTTCGTCGGACAGCTTTTGTTAAAATAGAACCGATATTTTAACAAAAACTGTCCGACGAACGGGAACGTGAAACTCCGAGTAACAGGTTTTGTTGAATTTCGGCTGCTTTTAAATAAAGTATATATATATAATATATATATATATATATATATATACTAACAATATAGGATGAAGTCCCCCTCTCTACAGAAAAGGATTCCATCAAAAAGCGTGACAGTATATTAAAAAACCCATTACGGTTGAAGTATAAACATGTTATAATTAAGGGCTATAGAATAACTTTCTTTAGCCCTTAATTATAAGATGTATATATATATATATATATATATATATATATGTATGTATGTATGTGTGTGTGTGTGTGTGTGTGGTGTGTGTGTGTGTGTGTGTGTGTGTGTGTATAAACATATTTACATCTTTTATATTAGTTTCAGCCCAAAGCTGTGGCCGTGCAGAGGCACCGCCGTTTTGCTACACTGTTATTATTGAGAGCCTCCTTTAATGTAGCATTTGGTGAATAATGATTGATATCATTACTCTCTTTCGCACCTCCTGCCATTAAGTAAGTTCATCGGGGCCTCTTCGACAGGAAGATATGCAGTTTTAATTTGAAAACACCTACATCCACTTTGTGTAGTTCTCTCAGGATCTTTGGGAGAATATTAAAAAGCTGTGGCCCTATGAAACCCAGGCTGCTGCACTATCTGATCCTGAAGCGCGATGCCATTGCTGAGATCTTTGACACTGTGCAATGACGACCCGTTCTGGCATTTGTGTAGCTTTCAATGCCAAAATTTCGCACAATCCTTTCCAGGATCTTCCAGATGTATATTATTACATATCTCTCCTGCCTTCGCTACAGGGAGTAAAGTTTTCGATACTTCAGCCTATCCTAGTAACTGAGCTGTTGCAATGAGACGATCTTTCTTTTGAAGCTTTGCTGGATTGCTTCATGGTAAGCTATTAATTTTATACTGGTGAGTGACCATAGCTGGGATCAATAATCCAGGCGCCTGAGGACGAATGTTATCCAGATACCATTATTATTAATGTTTTATAAAGCTCAAATGAGGCTCACGATAAAAGTTTGCTCTAAAATCTTGGGATGCATTGATGATGCACAAAGTGACATTCATGAACATAGGAAGAATAGGCGCACATCTGTCATTATCATATAAGGTTGTCCGCAGCTACCACCCAGCCATTGTTCTACGGGTACGCCGTCTTTCCCCCACTCCCTCTCTTTCTCTCTCTCTTTGAATTCTTTTACTGCTACTCATCTCACCTCTCCTCATTCCATTATCCTTGAGAACATCTTTCCCTCAGCTAATCCCGCCCTAATCACCAAATCTTTTTCTTACTTCTTCGAACGTAGGTCCATGGCATTTTCTCTCTGTGAATATTTTCTGCAAGTATTGACTCACAAAGTTTCAAGAGAAACATTAATAACATCTATGTCACCAATCTAGGAGGGTCTGCTGGTGCCGGGGGAATTGTCCCTCCCTCCAGATTCAACAAGTAAAATAATATTAATTATGCATATCACTTTTTGGTTAATTACATAATTATTTCTTATTATACTTAAATTAGGACATGTGGATCGATATTTATTTATTAGACTGGTTTTCCATAAAATCACGATCGATTTTATACTTCAAATATATTGAGTAAATTTAAATATAATGAATTTTGTTTATCGAAATGGTTAACAATGACCTCTGTTTTGCACTTTTCTCAGTGATAAAATCAGGATATTTATGTCTGTTTTGATAGCCTTTTGCGCATTTGACTCGGTGCTAAATCTTTTTTTTTTATATATATATTATTTATTTTTAACTTGTGAAAATGATTAAAAAAACTAGCGGGCAATTTGTCAAAGATCGATGATATATAGTAGCGAATGAAAATCACAAATCTTTGTAAACTATTTCAAACAGTTACTGCTAATATATTTAGGCTACATGTAGTTTTCATTCAGTTACTATGCACCCCGTTCTGAAGCGTTCTCATTATTGTAAATTCTTATCTAAAATTATTTGGAATACTTATATACCAGTGTTTCTTTCACTTCGAGAAGATACGGTATTCCCTTTCGATTATTAACATCTCCAACTAATCACTTACAATATCATTGAGACGTCCTTTAATTTCTTTTAGACACAAATATCTGAAGTGCCATTCTGGCAGCCTCGGTCGTTTCCTTTGAATTGGTTTCTATGATAACCATTTTGGTTTCAAGTCATGGAAGTACGATGTTGTTGAAGGTTTCTTTTTCCCCTCTTCAAAATTAAATCAGTTTAACAAGCAATATATGAAAACTGTTTCACTGAAATTCTATACTACTTTAATGAAGATGGCAAATGTCAGCCATTTTGAATGTATATTGGTAAACAAACTGTTATAAGTTTGGCAGCACATCGACGCTGAGAGATCGAACAGATCAACTAAAGAGATCGAAAATATCGATGATGAGAGCTGTTTTAGCTGTACCTGCCCCACTTTATTGTATGTGTCCTTCCATTTTAACGACAGTTGTGTGTGATAAGAAGCGTATTCATGCAAGCAGCCTGGATGACCATCTCGACACTTCGCCATTGGTTAGGTACAACAGACAGATTTCTTTTAAATCACTACATGTAGTGATTTAGTTATTTACTTCTCTTGTATAAGGCGTTCCTAGGTAATCTTTCTCCCTTCATTCCTATAAGTGGTCAAAGAAATTTCTGGGAAACCCATAGAGTTTGATAAAATCTGTCAGTCATTTTACGTTCAGGTAAATACTTTTGTACATGAATGTTCCTTATTATGATTACACTACAGACTACAAGTGGCATCTTCCCTGCCAGCTTTTTCGCTATAATTTTACATACTGCATTCAGCAGAGTTGTATTTCGATAAATGTCACTGATGCTCTGCCTCATCCTGCCGTCTTTGGCCACCTGTTCCACTATTATCAGTTCTAACATTCAGTAACGAATGTTTCTTTTCAGGTGTCAGTTGCTATAACTGTCTGCCAAAAGTTATAACAAGCCTGGTATAAACCTTGCAAAAAGAAATTGTGTAAATAAAAGGATTTGTTCGTTACATAACCAGCCACTACCAACAGTTTAGCTCTTTGCCCTTTTATCTGGGTGTCACTCAAACACATCGAGGAAGGCATTAAGATCTACTATGGTTGGTCCAATTACTCACAAACACTTTAGTAAACTGTCACTGGACAACCACCCGTCATTGCCTATAAACACAGCATCTCAGCCACCCGAGGACCCTGAATGGGTCTTGCAGTCGCGTATCTGAAGAGCACGAACATTAGTTGAGATAACGAAATCATAGTGTTTCAAGGACTGCTTCAATGATTAAGGACAATTTTCGCAAATTTGCTGAGGGTTTAGTCTTTTAACTTGAATCAAATACTTCACTGGTACAATATCTTATCGACCCAGGAATTATGAACGATAAATTTGGCCTGAAATGTGAAATGAAATCGAAGGCATATTCGATGCATAATATGATTCTGCTAAGGCAATAATTCGTTGGTAAAGTTTTAGCAAAAGATAGTATACTGTACTGCAACTTTGTGTGCCTGTCAATGAAAGTCATTACATTTAAAATTGGATTATCAGTTCCATTGAACGTGGTGTGGTAGCTAGTCCACAAAACTGTGATACTAACTATATATATATATATATATATGTGTGTGTGTGTGTGTGTGTGTGTGTGTCACAGTCACACACACACACACACACAAACGCACATATTCTGTATTTAAGTAGTGCCCCCGATCCATGAGGCGCTCGAACGTTGTAGGGGCTTTGCACAAGCCGAAGAAGCAGCAGTCGAAGAAGTCAGAAGAGTTGAAAATAACATACAAACCGTTGAGTATATCCAAAATACAAGAACTTAAATTAAGATGGCAATAACATTTATGGAATAAATAAACAGTTCTTTAGAGAGGTTTTTGAGAGTTCTTTCATTTACCTCTGAAATGTGTAGACTCCTTTCGGTGCGCTCTTCTTTTATTCACCAGTCTTTATTTATTTTGATTTATTTCTTTTCTGTCTTATATTATTTTGTTTTCCGTCTGGACTCATGTTACTTCCGAATTCACGGTACCATTCCACCTTCTTTGCGTTGCCAAGTTCAATATTTTCGCAACCAATTCAAAGCCTCCCACCGTTCACATCAACCGACCAAACCAACACCACACGAGACACTAAATACTGTGAAAATAGTTCCACACGAATTTCGCCCGGCACCATCTCACACATCGCACTCATGGCACCGGTTACTACATTCAAACCAGATCATGTTGACTTTCATCACGTCGCCCTATTTCTTTATTGCCCACAAGGGGCCAACACAGAGGGGACAACACAAAAACATGCGGGGACAAGTAACACGAAAACATAAAATAAAGCATATGATAATACGAATGATTTTATGAAAATGATAATGAAAATATGCTACTTGACCCACATCAAGTAGCATCACTTACTTCCATTTTATCTTTTATATCTTGAGTATTTCAATATATCAATACCGTACTTTGTCCTTATTTTATTAATATCCACGCTTATCCTCTGACATTCCTGTCCTTTCTTAAATTTAGCTATTTCCTCTTTTCGTTTTTCTGACTCCAGTATACATGGTTGCCATCCAACTATATCCGTGCATTCCTCTAATTCTACGAACTTTACATTTTTCCACGTTGTTATCTTATTAAGTAGTTCCTCATCCATCTCCTCTGAAATTACACAAACATAACATATATTACTGGGAGAGGAATTTTGTACATTCTGTTGGGACTATTTTTCATTATTTCTTTTTTCTCTGTGTAGGAGTGGAATGGGTGGGTTTGGTGTCTGCGGGAGGAGGGTGGGTCTGAGAGGGTATGGGTGATATGGGTGTAAGGTGGGGGTTCCTGTTCATCTTGATTTATTTTTTTCCTTTTTCTCTGCTTCATCACCTTCCGTATTTCTTCCTCCTTCTTTTCTGTTATTTCTTCCACATGTTCTGGTACCTTCCGTTCTTCCTCCCAGCTTTCTTTCGTTTTCTT
The DNA here is from genome assembly GCF_006345805.1 of Octopus sinensis. Classification (NCBI taxonomy): domain Eukaryota; kingdom Metazoa; phylum Mollusca; class Cephalopoda; order Octopoda; family Octopodidae; genus Octopus; species Octopus sinensis. Next base: position 41,803,577 of record NC_043008.1, read on the forward strand.
CGGGCAATTTGCTCTGAAGTGGCTCTTTTGGCCACATTTGAAGCAGCGAGGGAATCTACCTTCCACCCAAACTCTCAACACCACTTCACCTATCATTATGGTCTCTGCCATTTTTGCAAAATTTTCCGTACCACACTGAATTATGATTTCGAGAGTCTTATCTTGCCAGATCGTAGCGTCTGTGTCTGTGGCCTGGATGACCGTCACTTCCACTTCACTTCCCAGAAGTACTGCTGCCGCCATCCAAGCCACGTCTATTTCCGGGGAAATTCCTTCCATCTTAACTCTCGTAGTCCATCTTCCCAAATACATTGGAAAGAGGACTACTTTGTCCGTCTTCAGGGGTGTTACTGAGTGTTCCTTTGCTTTCTAGATGCTTTTGAAAGGAACGTTCACTGATACGAAACAGCTTCCTCTGGCAAGGTAAGTTATATCTCGCCAAATTGGCCTCAGTGCTCTCTCGATTACAACGTCTTCCAGAACGAATAGTTTATATAATTCGGCCACTCTGTAAAAGCGCGCCAAAATCACACCGCCTATGCTTTAAACAGTCACGTGACCACAATTATTTTCGGCTTCGCTTGCAAAACCAGAGAGCGGTGTTCTAATTCACGTCGTACGAATGAGAAATTATCTGAATATAATTTGTTTCGTTCGTAACAATATACATAATGCCTTGATGTATCTCTAGTAATATTGTTAAAATGCGAGTACGGTACCTTCGCAACTAAATGTGGTTTACATCATGTTTAATATTAAATACGTATATATTATATATATATATATATATATATATATATTATATATATATATATATAAAGATAGATAGATAGATAGATAGATAGATAGATAGATAGATAGATAGATAGATAGATAGATATAAATATATATATATATACAAGCAGTATCACCCGGCGTTGCTCTGGTTTGTTTCGACCCTTTAGAATCGGGATTTTTGAAAAGTAAAACTTTTGCATTATGTGGCTTTAAGTGAACATTTTTCTGGTTGAAATACACCGAAAAATGGCAACACAGCAGTCAAATAATCGTAAAAAATAGGGATTTTCATAGAAAAAAAAGCACCTTTTTGATGTAAATAATTTTTGGTGTTAACATGGTCCAATTTGAATTTTCTTCTCCGAGTGGAAGGGCAACGTTTCGTCTATCATACTCTCAATTTTAGTCAACTTGCGCCGCAGGGTCTCGGAGGAGATAGTGTTAGTTGAAGGCTACCAAACCTGCCATACACAGACAACTTCAGCTTTTTTTTTACTCCGTCTTCCCTACTTTGGATCTTTCCTTTTCCTATGTTTCTGACGAAGAGCTCCGCTCGCAACGTTAAGCCCTCCCTCTTTCCTTCTTTCCTGAGCGTCCAATAATACTATACTTGTTCCACGCCCTCGAGTTGTTGTGTTTTCTCTTTGTGTTTTCATGTTTGGATTAACCATATATATATATATATATATATATATATCAGTCAGTTGCCTTATGAACGACATAAAGCGTATAAACATAGCAAGTAGATTGTGTTTTCGATTTCGTTCCATACTTTATCAGTCAGTTCTTGTACGAAACATATAGATATTACGTTTAACAGATTATGTTTTCGATGTCTTTCCATAGTCAAATTCTTACAGACGTTGTCTGGAACATAATGTCATTATAGATCGATATGATAATATATAATGAATATTCTCGGTTTCGTAACAAATATTTGACTAAAGGATGTCAGTTTAAATAGATCAGCTCGTTTATTGTATTATTCATTTATCATATGCTCTCTCTTAGTTAATTCTAAATGATATAACTATTTCTCTTCTATTATGCGAAGCAGAGAAAATTGCGAAATTATTAATTCAAGACATGTAAATAAAAGTATAATAGATAAACGTCATTTAAACATACTCCTTAGTTAATTACATTTCAATATTGAAGTTTACATAATTGTATAAACATCATTAAACATTCATATATTATTACATATTCATTCGTTATATTTCATATTGCATTCTATTTTATACTGAAAATATTATCTGACTACGAATACACAGACACTTCACTAAATTCAGTTATGGAGAAATTATGACTGGCAATCTAAGCAAACATATGCTGCTTTATAATAATGCCTAATAAGTTAAGGCAAATATGGAGGAGATTTGCCAAATGGCAGTTAGCTGATGGAATAAAGAATAAACTACTGTATATGTTCGGTGTTTCCTTATTTATGATTGATATTGATTAACGATTACTCTAGTCGAGCAGGCTGTAATATATGGAAATCACAAATATGCTTGATGGGTCGAAGCGATTGTAGTGATCAACAACGATTCTCATACATTCCATCTTTCGTCTCTCTCATTGATTGTATGGTGTATATGTGTGTGCGCACGTGTATGCATGTATGTAGTATGTATGTATATATATATTATATATTATATATATATATATATATATATATATACAACAAAGACTCATGGGAAGAATGCAGGTTACTTGGTAAGCAAGCTACTTACCATACAGCTACTCCTGGGCCTATATATGCATATATACATACACACACACACATATATATATATATATGTGTGTGTGTGTGTGTTTGTGTGTGTGTGTATCTATATGTATATGTATATGTTAATATATGTGTGTGTGTGTGTGTGTGTTTGTGTGTGTGTGTTTGTGTGTGTGTATGTATATATGCATATATAGGCCCAGGAGTAGCTGTATGGTAAGTAGCTTGCTTACCAAGTAACCTGCATACTTCCCATGAGTCCTTGTTGTCAGTGTACGCATGAAATATATTCTTACTGAACCAAATGGTTTTTACTTCAAAGAAATCTTGATTTATGACTCTGCCACTTAAACTGTTTTTTTACCCTATCCATAATAGATAGATTCTAGTTTCCATTAGACTTGATAAACTAGTCTATAAATTAGAAATAACCCCTTCCCACAGTAGTAAATTTGAATAACAAATTAAAATCAATGATAATCAGTGTCTTCCTGTGAAAAAATATCAGTTACAACTATGATGTGGTTGATGAAACATGTTCTTTGTCTATCTACTTATCCTCTTTGTGATTTTGGTTAATAGAATAACTATACAAATGAATCTTTTGAATTTAACTAAATTCTATATTTTTATGTAGCTGAAGATTGCTCTACATTTTAAAATTGATGTAATATTTGCATTGTTCAATTAAATGGAGTCGCATGAAACGATCGTACTGCATTACCTCTGGATATCCTTGTTACTTATTTTGATTGAAATCACGCCATTTTGAATTATATGTATAATACCATGCTAAATTCTGGTGCCTTTAACTTAAGTACCATATTCAACTGAATCTAAATTGCAAATCACGAGTCTTAATTGGAAGTCTATAATTGTTGGGTCTTTGGGGACAGTATCATAAGGCATCAAGAAGAATGTTAAGAAAATTGGAATAGAGTACCTGGTAGAACTGTTAAGTCCTGCCTGCTTGGCATGGCCAGAATAATCAGGAAAGTATTACATACTTGAAAAGAACAGCTAGCATAGTACCGTAGGCTGCAGGCAGCAAGTCCACTACACATGCAAGACTCCAGGAGTTCGACAAAACTTGAGGTAAAATAAGGATAATAATGATCCTTTCTACTAAAGTCTGAAATTTTGGGAAGTATTCAACAGGAACATATTTTCATCCATCCCAAAATGTTGAAAGGCAATGTCGACCTCAGCGGAATTTGAACTCAGAACGTAAGGCAGATAGAATGCTAATAAGCATTTTGCTCGCTGTGCTAGCTATTCTGCCACTTTACCGCCTTAACAACAACAAAAATAATCCTTCTACTATAGGCAGAAGGCCAGAAATTGAGTGGGGGACTAGTCCATTATATCAACCCTAATATTTCAATGGTACTTATTTTATCAATCCTGAGAGGATGAAAAGCAAAATCGACCTCGGTGGAATTTGTACTCAGAACATAGTGACGGGTAAAATACCTATTTCTTTACTACCCGAAAGAGAGAACAAACAAGGACAGACAAACTGATTAAGTCGATTATATCGACCCCAGTGCGTAACTGGTACTTAATTTATCGACCCCGAAAGGATGAAAGGCAAAGTCGACCTCGGCGGAATTTGAACTCAGAACGTAACGGCAGACGAAATACCACTAAGCCTTTCGCCCAGCGTGCTAACGATTCTACCAGCTCGCCACCTTAATAATAATGATAATTATAAATATTATTATCATTATTAATATTTCTATTATCATTATGATTATTATTTTTATTGTTATTATAATTATTATTACTATTATTATTATTATCATTATTATTATTATTATTATTATTATTAATATTATTATTATCATTATTATTATCATTATTATTATTATTACTATTATTGTTGTTGTTGTTGTTGTTGTTGTTCCGACAATACTTGCAAAGTTATTTGCTTCTTGTTATTACTTCGGACATATATCTTAATATGACACGTGAAATCAAGTAATTCGAAAAATAAAACGATCTGCCTGATTCAATTGACATCGTTGTTGCTCGCTTCTATAAATTATATTAATTGTTCGCATAGAACAAAAACAAAAGAATAATGATATACCTCATTAATAACTGGCCTCATCAACCATAGGTCAAAGATGACGTCCTTTGCTGAATCAATTAATATTACTTGGTCGTAAATTTCACAATCATTTAACAAGGCATAAGAAAATACGGACGTACGTTTTGGTGCGTAAATATTATTTTCTTTTGACAAGGCATAAGGCCAAATTGTGTAGGAGATGGCTTATAGTCGATGAGTTATAGGAGAATTATTTCATTCCAATATATTGCTTATTCTTATTTTATCGCAGAAATGAAACATCAGGCTGAATATTATATTGAATTAAGATCTCGTAGATTATGAGTTGAATAATTTTGTAGATATCTTGTTATGTGTTTCAATAGTTGCATTCTATTCCTCACACACACACATACATCCTTCATGGAGAGCTTAAACGTCAGAAGCAAATTATCTGGGTATGTTATATATGATATACTGGTGTCCTGTCTGGCCGCTAATTGTAACTGTCATCCATAACTTTACGCAATAATTCCATAGTTAAGCACCGGCACTTGAACAAGCTCTCCGAAGTTGCACAACGTTTAAATTGGGATTTTATTTATTTTATCAGCCACCAAATCGAAATAGAACCATCCAAGAAACGCCAATGGCAATTGATATACTTGCATTTGTCTGTGCTTTTCATATGCATGTTCTCAATCACTTGTAATTATTTCTCTTAATTTATTTTTGTCTAAATTGAACAAAGGCTGTGCGATAGCATGGCCGCAGTCAAATGACTGAAACATGTAAAAGAATAAAAGAAAATCACCTAGGTTCTCAGCCGGGTCTATATGGCCGGTCAGGGTCCATATTAGATTTTGGACGGTACACGCAACGAAATACAAATTGGGTATCTTTAATAGTATTTTTAGGGACCCTGAAAAAACTTTGCATTAACTGTATGTATTGATATGTCTTGCAACAAACAGCTAGGGTTCTTTTTCCAACATTTTACATAATTCAACCTAAATCAAAATAGGTATTTTGAAAGAAGTTTCTATAAAACTAGTTTTTAAACTTCGAATAGCTAGGGAAATCCACCAGAATAAAACAGTAAGCAAAGGGGACCATGGGTGAAAAAGGGTTGAAATGTGTAATACTTTTTTGCATGTGACTAAGTTCTATTGAATACTGGAGAGGAACAAGGAGAAAAGTCCGTGCTGAAGATGTCTATTGTGGTGAAAATGTGTCATTCACTATCCCCTTCTCTACAGACAATACACCTGTCCCCTTTGTAAATGTCATGCTGCCTTTGAAGAATTTATAATTCTTGAGATTAATTCCTCTTCATGCCATTTGGTAATTCCATCACATCTAAAAGTGAAGTTTATTTTAACAAATCAAGGATTTAATTTGTATGATGCTTGTTATACACTCCACATTCAAGCCAGGGCTATTTATTTTATTATATTTTTGTTTATATAAAATATATATGTACGTATATCTAATTTATACATATATATATATATACATACATGTATATACATATACGTGTGTGTATACAAACATACATATATATATATATATATATATATATATATATATATATATATATATATATATATATATATACAACTAAAAATAAGGGTGTCTGAGAGACACCACCATGCCGAAATAGCAGTCAAAACCCTGACTCTAAAAACCACGTTAAATGTTCATATCGTACCGTGAGATAAGACAGAGGGACAAAATAGACTAGCAAAAAATATTATTGAATAATTCAAGATCCAGGATTTCTAGCTTTGCTTTAAATAAGCTTTGCCGTCATCGGTTGAATATATCAAAGTACATAAATACATATATATATATATATATACAGAACAAACGTTATACTTACATATACGAACGTCCATACATACATATATATGCACGTATGCACAAAGCCAGTTAAATTGCCCGCCAAAGCACCTCATAAGCACGATATGGTCAAAATAAACACCGCAGTGAATATAGTGACGAATTATATAAATTTATAAATAAGGATAATATCGATATTTAAATATCGATATTATCAAGTGGCCAGCATATATATACATATGTATATATATATAGTTATAGTTATAGTTATAGATGTCGCCGAGGTAACCTGGCAGTCCAGAAAAATAGGACGAATGTTGCCGTTGTTTAGCTCCAAGAGGCCATCGCTTCTAGCTAGCTATGTGACACACAAACCTGTGTCCATTATAACCTTCGAACAGGGGCGGTCAGCAGCTTCCCCTTGCTAGTTCAACATCCCCGAAACTAGTCTGTGGATGTTGAACCAGCAAGGGGAAGCTGCTGACCTCCCCTATTTCAAGGTTTTAATGGTTATATATCTGTGTGTAACATAGCTAGCTAGAAGCAAAGCCCTTTTAGAGCTAACCAACGGCAGCATTCGTCCTATTTTTCTGGCCTGCCAGGTTAGCTTGGCGGTAACTATTAATATCCAGTACTGCTGCCGTACCTCCTGTAGAGAGAATTAGAAAAATTAATACTTATATATATATACGTGTGTGTGTGTGTATGTGTATGTGTGTGTGTGTGTGTGTGTGTGAATGTGCGTGGTTTAGTGGTTTGGGATATTAGACTCATGATCGTAAGATTGCGGTTTCGATTCCTGGACAGACAAGAACGTTCTGTTTTTGAGTAAACAACTTCTTCTGACGTGACTCCATTATACTCGACTGGCAACAATGAATATTCCTGAGACCAACCAACGTTCCTCTAGTTGCAGAATATATACGCCATGGAAACGAAGAAACCGGCCCTATTAGTCTGTATGACACGGGAAGGAACTGTATTTTTCATCGTGTGTATATATATATATATATATATATATATATATATTATTTAAAAAAGGAGATGTGGAACACGAGTTGTGATATATAAAGAAAGGACATGAAGAAAATGCTGACAAAATAATTTAAGTAAGGGAGAGTGTATTTAATTAGGTGAAAGTTCTTTTTACCGGTGGCGCATTTCTTATGCTTATCAAAAGATATTTTGAGTGAGATAGAGTTCCTTTCTGATTGATTTTTTTCCAGAAATGAACTCTATCTCACTCAAAATATCTTTTGATAAGCATAACAAATGCGCACCGGTAAAAAGAACTTTCACCTAATTAAATACACTCT
>NC_043008.1:41817632-41830132 GCF_006345805.1 Octopus sinensis
AGAAATATGTGTCGTATGATGTTGACCGAAAGAAACAAAAGAGAGAGAGAGATCGGGGAGTGAAAACAGAAAAACAAACCTCATCAAAAAACACAAACACCTACACGAAAATACGCTCCTGAAACGAAAACCACAACTCCTGAACAATATATGTGAGCGTGTATGTGTGTGTATGTGTGTGTGTACGAGTGTGTATGTGTGTGTGTGTGCACATTTATATGTGTGTGCGTGTGTATGTGTGTCTGTGCACGTGTTTGTGGATGTATGTGGTGGGGGTTATGTGCTGTACAGATTTTTTTTTCATCAAGACAATTTTGCATTCTTTCTTGTTATTGTGCTTGCCGTGGTTTTATATCTCAGGACCACAATGTCTCTGAACGAAATTTTAGTCGATACTGATTTTCAAACACCATTATTTTTTTCTAAATCGTGATGGTAATGGGATGACATCGTATTAAATATATCTGAGCCAACGTATGACAGTAAGACGGAGTAAATAAAAACAAACAGTGAACTGGTTGCTTGATGTTAATAAAAAAATAAATACGCCATTTTAAAGCCTAGCCAGGTCCGTAGGCCCGGTTTCCCGGTTTCCATGCTGTATGTGTTTCCCAGCTGAACGGGACGTCAGTCCATAGCAGCGTTACTCATTCTTTCCAGCTGAGTGGACTGGAGCAACGTGAAATGTTAGTTAGTTAGTTAGTTAGTTAGTTAGTTAGTTAGTTAGTTAGTTAGTTAGTTAGTTAGTTAATTTGGCTCAAAATAAAGTAGCAAGGCCATGTAGGGGGACATGGAGTTAAGTACAGGGTGGTGTTCATGTAAAGAGTTCAGGCCACTTGAGGTCAAGAGAGGCTTTGAACAAAGCGGTCGTCGGCATCTTCACCATCTCGTCTGGCAGCTTGTTCCACGGATCCGCAACCCGGACGGAGAAAACTCCTCTCCTTCGATTGAGATGAAATCGTCGCAGGTAGAGCTTTTCGGAATGACCTCGCAGCCGACGCTCTGGAGCAGGAGTGAAGAACAGCTCTTTCGAGAGGTTACACTTTCCGCTTATGATGCTGTGGGCGAGAATGATATCACCACGGCGGCCGGCGCGTTTTCTAGAGAATAAAGGTCGAGCGTCCTCAGCCTTCTTCATAGGACAAATTTTTGAGACATGAACCATGCGGGTAGCCAGCCTCTGGACTCTTTCGAGATGCTGTATGTCTTTGAGGAGATAAGGAGAAGAGGCTTGAATCCCGTATTCCAATATGGGTCTCACCAGCGTGACATAGAGGGTAGGAATATGGCTGCTGTGTGAGCATTCCGAATGACCGTCGAATCAAGAACAGAATTCCGCGTGCTTTGTTAGCAGCATGGACGCACTGGACCGAAGGCGAAAAGGAGGAATCCACCAAGATACCCAGGTCCTTTACCTGATCGGTCCTCTCCAGCAGCAGACGACCCGGCTCGAAATCAAGTTGAGTTGCAGGAGGAGAGCCAACAGGCAGATGACAGCACTTTGACACGTTCAGACACAGGTCCCATTCGTTAGACCACCTCCAAATTTGGTGGAAATGAAGTGTTTTGCTCAAGAACACAACGCGTCGCCCGCTCCAGGAATCGAAACCACATTTTTACGATCATGGTGCTGACACCCTAACCACTAGGCCATACACCTCCACAAATAATGCGCCCTTTTAAAGCCTAGCTAGGTTCATGGGCCCGGTTTCCTGGTTTCAATGGCGTATGTGCTCCCCAGCTAGATGGGACGTCAGTCCATCGCAACGTTACTCATTTTCGCCAGCTGAAAGGACTGGAGCAACGTAAAATGAAGTGTTCTGCTCAAGAACACAACGCGTCGCCCGGTCCAGGAATCGAAACCACATTCTTACGATCATGATGCTGACATCCTAACCACTAAGCCACGCATGCATGATGGTATTAGAGAGAAGCGCCTCATTAACAATTGTCTATAAGCTAATTAACATGAAAGTGTATGCTAAATTTTATAGATGTGTATGTGGGTGTGTGAGTGTGTGTGTGTGTGTGCATGTGCTTGTGCGTGTAAATATATGTATATGTGCATTAGCATTCAGTCGGTTACGACGACGAGGGTTCAAGTTGATGTGATCAATGGAACAGCCTGCTCGTGAAATTAACGTGCAAGTGGCTGAGCACTCCACAGACACGTGTACCTTTAACGTAGTTCTTGGGGCATATTCAGGATGACACAGCATGTGACAAGCCTGGCCCTTTGAAATACAGGTATAACAGAAACAGGAAGATGGAGTGAGAGAAAGTTGCGGTGAAAGAGTACAGCAGAGTTCGCCACCACCCGCTGCCGGAGCCTTGTGGAGCTCTAGGTGTTCTCGGTCGATAGACATTCACAACGCCAGGTCTGGGAATGGAAACCGCGATCCTACGACCGCGGGTCCGCTGCCCTAACCACTGGGCCATTATGATACGCAAGCACATTATATATATATATATATACTATATATATAATAATATATATATATATATATATATATATATATATATATATATATATATATATATATATATATATACACTCAACTAATAAGGGCGAGAAAATTGGATACTAATTTAATAGTACCATCAATTTAACACCAAGTGGCTTATGCGGTTGAGTAAATTGTATTCTAGACAAATTCAGCCGAGGAGCTACAGATATGATATGTGAGTAAAATTACATAATTTATTAATAGTGAAACAATTGTCCTGAATTAATCTGCATTTTTGTTATTTTTTATTTGCCCTGTTCGTTTACGCTAATAGTTGTGCTAACTTTCATCGGAAACAATTCTTCGTGGCTGAAACCGTAGCGGATCTATTTTTAGTGCTAGAGTCGACCACTTAGTGGTCACTCTCTTATATCTACTATATATATATATACAACAATTTAGATTCAAATGAATATGGTACTTAATTAAGATGCACCAAAATTTTGTATGGTCTTATCCATAAAAATTTGCGGGGTGATTATAATCAAAAATAAGCAACAAGAACGATTCCGGTAATTTAGTACAATTGTTTCATACTACAACATTTTATTAAAAGCTGTAAATATTACAGCAGATTTAAGATGCTGAGTACTCTTCAGCTAATTTATATAGGTTTTCCAATAATATAAAAGCTTTCAAATCAAGTAATAACATTTTAGGGAATGTAAATATACAGATAAAGATGTAGATATAAATTTTAGGAACGTTTGAGGTTTTGTGGCTCAGATGCGAACTGACCAAAACTCTGCTTGTAACTGACTGCTATAAGGAATTTCTTTAGTTATAGGGATTAGGGTAAGGGAAGGTAAGGAATTCAAGTTAGTTGTAGAAAGAGGAGGAATTCAGAATACAGAAAGGGAATTTAGGTTGTCACTAGAACAAAAAGCCAATTTATCTATGTGGTGAGAAGAAAACTAGGTCAGTGTCGAAAGGTCATTAAATTCTTTTACAAAGGGTAAGGGAAACAAAACTATCACTTAATTTTTAGTAGGTATCGTATTTTATAACTGGGGGATTAGCATTAAATTTTAAAATTAGATTATATTTAGGGAAAGTACCAATTTCAAGATTACAGTGAAGTTTTTCTAGTCGACTATGAAAGTAAATTAAAGGTTAGTATTGTGTATTTCATATTATTATTATATTAAAAAGTTAAAGTTTGAAAATAATTGTGTATAATGTATATATATATATATCTATATATATATATATATATATATATATATATATATATATATGATGTATAATATATATATGATGTATGATTGTATGTTATGTATCTATCGTCTGTCTATCTACGCAAGCACACTTGCATATATACAGATGCAAATATGTTTTATATATGAGCATACACGCACGTGCAGAGATACTTGGCTTAGTGGTTGGGGTGTTACATTTCTGATCGTAAGGTTGTGCTTACGATGTTTACGGTGATGCGTTGTATTCTTGAGAGAACTACTTCATTTTAGTTGCCGCAGTCCGCTCAGCTCGCAGAAATGAGTAATCCCGCGACGTATCGTCGTCTTGTCCATAGAATCCGGGTAACTGGCCATATGAGACTGTGATTCGAGAAGGACCATTGATCCGTTCATCAATTTATACAGGGTTGGCCAGAAGTCACCCGGCAGTATCAAAATTCCATACATTCTATATGTAATTCTGTATTGACACTAATGGGTAATGTGTCACTCAAGAAGGACCTCAGTTTGAGCAATTTTCATGATGATTCATATTTAGATGCCTTTATTGAATTCATTCCGTTGTTAAACATAAATATATCTTGGAAATAAATGGTTTTGATTTCCTGTCAGATGATGTAGCCAAACCTGTATGCTTTCGTATTTGAATGTTTCTCTGTGTGAGAATGTCTCAATGTTGAAATGAATAAATATTTCTTTATATTTTGACGTATCCACATATACATTTGCGCATACAGGTTACATACATAAACATAGATACATGTATGTGTGTGCTTAATACATCTAGAGCTCCTGCATCCACATGTAGATAGAGACAGACAGACAGATACATTGAGAGAGAGAGAGAGAGAAAGAGAGAGAGAGAGAGAGACGCAGGCGTTGTGCTTCCTACATGATTCCGATTTCAGTCCTACTTCCTGGCTCTTTAGGTAAGTGTTTTCTATTATAGCCTCGGGCCGACCAAAGCCTTGTGACTTTGGTAGACAAAACCTGAAAGAAGCCAGTCATATATACGTGTGTCTGTATTATCGTTGTGTTTGTAACTCACCACCCGCTTGTTAATTGGAGTTGGCTTGTTTAAGTCCCTGTAACTTAAAGGTTTGGGAAGAAGAGAAAGAATTAATACTAAATCTATAAAAAAAAACATTGGGGTCAATTTGTTCGCCTAAGCCCTTTAATGCGATGCCCCAGCATGGTACTAGTCTAATGACTGAAGCACTAGATAGATAGATAGATAGATAGATAGATAGATAGATAGATAGATAGATAGATAGATAGATAGATAGATAGATAGATAGATAGATAGATAGATAGATGTACATCTTTTTTCCGTGTTCGTCCCTTCGTGTATTTCACGTTCTTTATATATAAATTTTTATTCTTATATATATATATATATATATATATATATATATATATGTGGTGTGTGTGTGTGTTGTGTGTGTGTGTGTGTGTGTGTGCGTGTGTGTATACACACACACACAATGCTCTATTTATAAACATAGATAAACAGAAAAAATAGCTACCTACCCTATCTATCTATCTAGATAGATAGATAGATAGATAGATAGATATGTTTCTTTATTAGCCACACAGGGCTGCACACAGATAGAACAAATTACAAGGTAGAGCTTTTCTTTTGAAGGTATTAAAAAAAAAAAAAAAAAAAAAAAAAAAGGAAGGGGGAGGTTCGATCAAAAGGGATCGTAAAAGGAGAGAAAGAGGACAAAAGTAAGGGGGGTTAAAAAAAAAAAAAAAAAAAAAAAGGGGGGAGAGGAAAAAAAAAAATGATCAATAGGGATCGTTATCACAGAAATGTCAATATGAAGTGTAAAGGGGAGGACAGGTGAGGTTTACCCGTGGAAAGAAAAGCCTGCGGAAAAGACCACGGTAACCTCGGTCAATGAAGTCACATTTTATATTTCTATTTTTTTTTTTTTTTTTTTGCAAATAAGCAACTCTCTGTTTTCGATTTCTGGGTTCATAGGACTATGCTCAAGGTGGCTTCGTCATTCATACGTGCCATTCTTGCTACATTCACCCATCTTTTTTTAAAACATTCGCTAGACAAAACTTGCCTCTCTACTCTCACTTTCCTTTTCAAGTGGTACTTGAAGAAGTTGATGAGAGATTGACCAGAGAGGAAAGTGTTTGTCTCCAATCCTTTCAGACGCGTCCACCAGATACATTCTTTCGCCATAGCCACAAGGATGATGAAAATAGCTCTTCCTTCCCGTTTGAAGGAAGGAGGCGTGACAATATTGACGATAGACTCAGCTGATAAACCGACTCGTCCCACACGTGACAGCAGTTGTTCGACACAAGCCCACAGGTCGGAAATTGTTGGACACTGAACGAGTGCGTGCAGAACGGTTTCGTCGCTCTGACCGCATCTCGGGCAGGTCGGCCCCGTGTTTCTCGAGCCGTGTCTGTAGAGCTTATCCCGAACGGGTAGCGCTTCTCGGTAGCACTGCCAGGCCAGGGATCTCTGGAAGTTGTCCATGGGCCCTGGCCCGAAAGTCGTCCCGAACAGGCGGGTCAGGTACTCCTCGTCGACGTCCAGGTTCGCCCCGAGCTCGTCGTCGTACCTCCCCTCCACTAAACCCCTATAGAATGCTTTGGTTGTGTTGAAGTCACTTAAGGTCGACCCAGGACGGCAGAGTTGCTTGAGAGCAACGCGACACTCGCGGTGCCATTCGCCCTTCCTCGGCCTCTTTTTGATCCACGACTGCAGTTCGGTCATGGAGACGAGCTGCGGGAAAGCGTGCCTCACAAACGGCGACCACACCTGTTCACCGTCGTCTACATAGAGCCAGAGATGTCGCAGTCTCAGCGCGTGTCTGCGCATCATCAACCACGGCATGCCCAGCCCTCCTTTTAACGGGTGTTGACAGCAAATGGATCGCCTGACCATCGGGACGCATCCTTTCCACAAGAAGCGAAAGAGGATGCGTTGTAGTTTGGTGATGGTAGGGTCGGGACAAGGTACGACGGTCAGGCGGTAGTAGATGACGGACGCGATGTACGTGTTCGCCACCTCCGCTCGACCTTTTAGGGACAGTTTCCTCTCGGCCCATTGCCGGGCGAGAGTGACCACCCTACTCGTTATCTCGTTCCAGTTCTTCTCCACTTGGAGGTCCGGACCAAACCAGACCCCGAGCAACTCAACCGGGCCGTCGGTCCAGCGTCCCACGACGGAGGCGCTGGTGGACGGCATGGGCTTGCTTCTCCAGGTGCCTAGTCGCAAGCCCACTGACTTTTCCCGGTTGATTTTCGCTCCTGTCACCGCTTCGTAGTTTTTCAAAGAAAGAAAGAAACATACATACATAATAAATACATACAAACGCACATGCATACATACATACACACACACTTACACACACATATATACATACATTCATACCTACATACATACATTCATACATACATATACATACATACACACACTTACACACACATATATGCATACGTACATAAATTCATAACTACATACATACATACATTCATTCATTCATACATACATACATACATACATACATACATACATTAATACATACATACATACATACATACATGCATACTTACATACATACATACTTACATACATGCATACTTACATACATACATACATACATACATACATACATACATACATACATACATACTTCCATACATGCATACTTACATACATACTTACATACATGCATACTTACATACATACATACTTACATACATTCATACTTACATACATACATACATGCATGCGTACATCAGTGTTAGTGAATATGGGTGGCTGTTTTTGTTTGTGTATGGGTGATTGTATGAATGTATGAAAGTATGTCTGTATGAATGTATGAAAGTATGTCTGCATGTACGTGTCTGTATATGCATACATGGTGGATAGAAGCTCTATAGATAGGAAGCAGCGTGTCTCAGAAAATGATTTGAAGAGAACTATCTTAATCAGACAAAATCATAGAAAATCAGGGAAAATCGGTCAAATCAGATGAAACCATTATTCTTGCTGGCACCAGTCAAACGATACGTCAACAACTACAATCGCAAAGATAGGCAAGAGAAAAATTTCAACACGGACACTTTGGAATGCAACGCATCTATCAATACAGGCTAATAATACTACAGAAGGAAAAACAGTAAAAATAGATTTAAACAACACACGTATTTATTGCTTAGCAACTGTTTTCTCCCGAGCTCTGGATATTGGCATGTTTTGTTTTGTTATTGTGTTGTTTTGTGTTTTGATATTTTTATTGCTTTTTTTGTTTTACTTTTTTCTGTTATTTTTTTTCTTTTTAAGGAGGAGGAAAGGGTCATATGGTCAAGTATTTATATATATATTCGTGTTTGTTCTTTACATTTCTTATCGTTTTTATTTATCGTTAGCGACAGACAGTCAGATAGAGAGACAGACAGATAAATAAATGGATAGATAGATAGATAGATAGATAAATAAAAAAAATTGATAGATAAATAGATAGATAGATAGATAGATAGATAGATAGATAGATAGATAGATAGATAGATAGATAGATAGATAGATAGATAGATAGATAGATAGATAGATAGATAGATAGATTTCTTTATTACCCACAAGGGGCTAAACACAGAGGGGACAAACAAGGACAGATAAACGGATTAAGTCGACCCCATTACATAACTGGTACTTAATTTATCGACCCCGAAAGGATGAAAGGCAAAAATCAACCTCGGCGGAAAGAGTCATGGCTACCGAATGAATCACACGATACGACAGTTCTGGATCGCAAATCTAACTAATCGAAGATCTGTGTTTTATCATGTCACTGTGCTGTTTTGTAAAACTTGATATCTTTTAAATACGCAAATTAAATCGTTGCATTTAACCATATAATAAAATAATTAAAAAAAAAAACAGAGATAAATTATCGTTAATGACATGTCTTCCAACAATATATGATACAGCTTAATTAGTGTTTGAGAGGCATGTTTCGCTAATAATGCGCAACACCTATATAAAATGTAACTTATAAAGTATTTCAGACTTTCTATAAGTCTATCGAGTGAATGTGCAAGAAGAGTAAACTTAGACGTAGGAGTGGTTGTGTGATAAGTAGCTTGCTTACGAACCACATGGTTCTGGGTTCAATCCTACTGCGTGGCACCTTGGGCAAGTGTCTTCTACTATAGCCTCGGGCCGACCAAAGCCTTGTGAGTAGATTTGGTAGACGGAAACTGAAAGAAGCCCGTCGTATATTTATATATATATGTGTGTGTGTGTGTGTTTGTGTGTGTGTGCGTGTGTGTGTGTGTGCGTGTGTGTGTGTGTGTGTGTGTGTGTATGTTTGTGTGTTTGTGTTTGTCCCCCCAACATCGCTTTACAACCGATGCTGGTGTGTTTACGTCCCCGTAACCTAGCGGTTCGGCAAAAGCGACCGATAGAATAAGTACTAGGCTTCCAAAGATTAAGTCCTGGGGTTGATTTGCTCGACTAAAGGCGGTGCTCCAGCATGGCCACAGTCAAATGACTGAAACAAGTAAAAGAGTAAAGAGTAAAGAGTTAAGATATACGGTGAAAATGGGAAAGAAATGGTGTTTTTTTTACTGCATAGCAAGAGCTTCTTCCGCTACTATGCTGAATTATATAGTTTTATATAAGATCTAGATGATCCGCTTATAGATACTGCAGTGCTTTTGCGGCTAGTGGGTGTGCTAAAATAATACTCTGTGTAATTGAAGTTTAGTCAGCCGTAAGAACAATGTTTCTCATTCACCTTGTTTGGCTGATACATAGACGACACGTAAAGAAAATGTTCTTAAACTGTGCCTGTGATCCAACGCAAGCAATGACACATTCGGCTTAGTAATATATTTTATGTAGTGGAGGCGCAATGGTCCAGTGGTTAGGGCAGCGGACTCGCGGTCGTAGGATCGCGGTTTCGACTCCCACACCGGGCGTTGTGAGTGTTTATTGAGCGAAAACACCTAAAAGCTCCACGAGGCTCCGGCAGAGATGGTGGTGATCCCTGCTGTACTCTTTCACCACAACTTTCTCTCACTCTTACTTCCTGTTTCTGTTGTACCTGTATTTCAAAGGGCCGGCCTTGTCACTCTCTGTGTCACGCTGAATATCCCCGAGAACTACGTCAAGGGTGCACGTGTCTGTGGAGTGCTCAGCCACTTACACGTTAATTTCACGAGCAGGCTGTTCCGTTGGTCGGATCAACCGGAACCCTCATCGTCGTAACCGACGGAGTGCTTCCATATTTTATGTGGAGGCGCGTGGCTTAGTAGTTAGGGTGTGATCGCGAGATTGTGGTTTCGATTACTGGACCAAGCAACGCGCTGTGTTCTTGAGCAAAACACTTCATTTCACGTTCCTCCAGTCCTTTCAGCTGGCGAAAATGAGTAACGCTGTGATGGACTGGCGTCCCGTCCAGCTGGGGAACACATACGCCATAGAAACCAGGAAACCGGGCCGATGATCCTGGCTAGACTTTAAAAGGGCGTATTTATTTTAATATATTTTATATCTTACGTCATGATTTTTTTTCTTTTATCTTTTAATTGTTTCAGTCACTAAACTGCGGTCATGCTGGGGCACCGCCTTGAGGAATTGTAGTCAAACGAATCGACTCCAGTACTCGTTTTTTTTTTAATCTGGAACTTATTCTACCAGTCTTTTTTGCCGACCGGGACATAAACACAAAAACACCGGTTGTCAAGTGATGTTCAGGGGCAAAGACACACACACATATATGCACAAATATATGTATGTATACAATGGGCTTCTTTCGGTTTCCGTTTGCCAAATCCACTCACAAGGCTTTGGTCGTCCCGAAGCTTTAGTAGAAGAAACTTGCCCAAAGTACCACGCAGTGGGACTGAACCCGGAACCATATCGTTGGGAAGCAAACTTCTAACAACATAGCTACGCTTGAGCCTGAAGCATAGAATACCGCATAGTTTATTTAAATCTTATTTTGTCATTACTGTTGTTTCTATCAATATTGCTATTGTAATTGTAACTGTTGCGGTTGGGATATCTATTATGCATTTATACGCTTCAGGATATGCTTCAAATTAATTATGCAACCATAATATGAATGAGTGCTCCACAGTTATTTGCAGCTTAATTGGATTAAATACAGCAAAGCCTGATAGACTTTTCCATCACCACTTCACTTTTTCCTAGATTCAAGGTACTCCTATTCGGCACTGTTTTGCAGAACATCCACTACTTTGTGTGAGATCTATACAGTAAAAAAAAGGAAGTTATGTCCTGAACACAAGTTAATTACTCATCAGTTAGAGAGAGGCAGTTAGGAAAGATGGCAGAATCGTTAACACGCCAGGCAAAATACTTAGCGACATTTCGTCTTTTTACATTCTGAGTTCTAATTCCGCCAAAGTCAACTTTGCCTTTCCTCCTTTTGGGATCGATAAAATAAGTACCAGACATATACGATATACCAGACATAATCGATATAATCGACTTACACCCACCCCTGAAATTTCAGCCCTTTTGCCAAGATTTCAAACGAATTATATAGAGATACTAGTATTTACAACGATGAACTTCACCTCTGAGCTACTAAAATTAACAGCTTAATATTTCTCAAAATTCGGATTGCTGTCTTAATAATTGAATGAGGTAATTTACATTAAATACACACATTAAACAGCTTCTTTGCGATGAATGCTGTGGTTGATGCGCTCAGCAATTAAGTATAAGGAAGTTCCAAGCAAACAGTTTTTACTTTACTTGGTAAAAATGTTATCGCCTCAGATCTGGAAAAGTTGGAATAATTCGATTTGTTTTAGATAATTTTAACTGAAACATTATTAAATATTAATTGGCATTCCACCGGCCAAAGATGAGGGTTTCAGTTGATCCGATCAAGGGAAGAGCTTATAAATGGAATTAAGGTGGAAGTCGCTGACCACTGCATAGACAAGCTTACACTTTAAGTAGTTCTTAAGGGGGGAGATTCAGCTTGACTCAGAATGTGACAAGTTGGACCCTTTGAAATACAGGTACTGCTCATTTTTGCCAGCCGCGTGGAGTAAAACAACGTGCAATAAAATTTCTTGCTCAAGGATAGAACGACTACCCTAACCACTAAGCCACGCACCTCCACTTAAACATTAAATGGTATGTATATAACTAAGGGTTTTTATGAAAGAGGGTAGAAGGGATAGGACAGAGACGGAGAGAAAGAGATGAAAACTAGCGGAAGAGGGAGAGAGTGAGAGGAAGAAATGAAAGTAGTGAAATCAAAATGAGATAATTACATCGCCGGTGATTTCATCGTACTGTAATTGCATATGGAATCAATTAATTAATATGATAAATAAATCTTCGACAGTTTCAGCGACGTACTTTTTATTCGCAGAGTACATATATCACTAAATAAATGAAGTTGATTTTGCGGGGAAATTACGTGGCATTTTATTAACAATTCAAAGGAGAAGATTCAGAGACAAAACGTTATTAATATCAAATTTGTATATGTATGTATGTATGTATGTATGTATGTATGTATGTGAAAAAGAAGAAAAACAAGGAAATGTTGAT
This sequence comes from Octopus sinensis, assembly GCF_006345805.1. Taxonomy (NCBI): domain Eukaryota; kingdom Metazoa; phylum Mollusca; class Cephalopoda; order Octopoda; family Octopodidae; genus Octopus; species Octopus sinensis. The sequence continues at coordinate 41,829,914 of NC_043008.1, forward strand.
TTTGATTTTGAAAATAGAATCACAAAAATGCAGTGAAGAGCTAACATTATTTCAAATTGAGGAAAGAAAAAAAAACATTCTAGAAATTATGAGAAGCGCCTCTTAAATTATCTAGTTCCCACAATTTTTATATCCATTGTCAATGCGTTGAATTCTAGGTGCACTGACTTTGTGCATCTCTTTTACAATGTGGAATTTCTGCACCAGCCTTATATATAT
>NC_043008.1:41832632-41845132 GCF_006345805.1 Octopus sinensis
TATATATATATATATATATATATATATATATACATATATATATATACATATATATATACATATATATATAGGCACACGGATATATTCTATATATATATGTATATATATATATAATATACATTCTTTTCTGCACTAGGTACAAGGCCCGAAACATTTTGGAGAGGGAACCAGTCGATTAGATCGACCCCAGTACGCAACTGGTACTTAATTTTAGCGACCTCGAAAAGGTAAAAGGCAAAGTCGACCTCGGCGGAATTTGAACACAGAAGGTAAGGACAGACGAAATACCGCTAAACATTTCGTCCCAGCGTGCCACATTAAATTATTTGTTCCTTTCTTATGAGCAGAATCGTTACAAACTCCCAATGTTTCGCTGTCGTCTGATATTTTACGCATGCGTAGAATTGTACTGAAATAGCAGACGTAAAAAATATCACCGCACCACCAGAAAACCCGACATGCTAGCAACAACAGGTAAACAACATTACTTCTGAAGAATCTTCGCTTTCCAAAAAAGCTAAAAGTGAAACATTGAGGTTTTGTAGCTTTTTGAAAGTGGTGAGATGATTGGTGGATGGAGATTGCGGAAGGAGATTTTAGTGTTTCTTTGAGAAAAAAGAAAATTCTTAAAGATTCGTGTCTTCTGCGCTGATTACCTAGAAAAAGAAATTTCAGCCTTGATTATGAAGCCGTGAAGAAACCGTGTGCGCATATTTGTAGGGTTGATGCGCTGGAGAAACATGTATAAAAATGTACACATACATATTGTATTAAAATAAGTTATCTTTACAGACCATGGTTGTAATTATTTACATAACTGATAGAAGGTGTGTAAAAAATGAAATGAAATCCAGATTTAGTAATATGTTGATGAAGTTAGTGAAGTTATAACATGTTGTTGACAACATAGTGTCTCCATATATTATAATGAGAAATTGAAAGAGAGAGATAATGCCACTCTGTCAGCAGAAGCAGTGAAGTAGTGTGTGAGACGTAGCCTGCCAAATTAAGGAAACAAACTTATTTAGACTTATTTTCCATCCAAAGGTGTGGAGACATATGGCCTAGTGGTTAGAGCAGCGGACTCACGGGCGATGTGTGTATTTATGAGCGAAACACCTAAGCTCCACGCGGCTCCGGTATAAAGTAATGACGAACTTCTGCTGACTCTTTCGCGACAACTTTATCTCACTCCTTCCTTCTCCATCTTGCAGCTCACCTGCGACGGACCGGCGTCCCGTCCAGGCGGGGAACCTATACACCAAGGAAACCGGCCCTAATGAGCCAGGAGAAGGAACGAACCATCCAAAAGTGACATACCTTCAGAAGTAACCCCTAGCTGTTTCCTCATAACTTATAGAGAAACGGATGTCTTAAAATGAAATTTTTTTGATTGTGGCTTATTTTAATACAATATTTATGTGTACATTTTTATAACTGTTTGTCCGGCTCGATCACCCCTACATAGCTGTTGGTGGCTTAACAATCATGGGTGAAGTCCAAATTTGGAAGTATTGTTCAAGATTGTCTTCGTTTGGAATGAAGAAAGGTATGTAAATATAACTTCTTTTGCACTCGAAGACGCACGCATGCACACACAGAGACTGTAGGTGAAACTCCAGTACGAATTATGTTATTTGTTGCTGTGTGCACGAGCAAAGTTACAGCTCAGCTCCAATGGAAATGACCTATTTTTATTTCATAATTCGTATTTTTGATGAGCGTACTGTGAAACCTGATTTTCGATACTAACTTAAAAAGAATTTTGTTTCCGAAATCGTGTCGAGTACATGTTGTTTCTAGCATGTCGGAAGTAATTTCTAACCACCGCCTTTTTTTTTCAAACATTTGTTGGGATTCCTGTGTTTTCTATATAGGAGATTAAAATTTAGTCGAAAAATCACGTTTTCAAAATTGTAAATTTCCCCCTCCGCACTCCAATTGTTTAATTTTAAGCTGTTTACATATCTTTTTTTAATCCACGTAAACAAATAAAAATTAAGAATCTTTAAGAAAATTTTAATTAAAAATTTTTTCCTGAAATATACACTCAATTATCCTTGTATGTGTATGTGTGTGTGAGTGTATGTGTGTTTGTGTGTGTGTGTGTGTACGAGTGTTTGAGTGTGTGTGAGTGAGAGAGTTGTGTATGGGAGTGTGTGTTTGAAAGCACATGGTTGAAAAATTCGGTTCCTAGCAGGGTGTTCTGTCTTCGAGCAAGATTCTTTATTTCAGGTTACTCCAATTCACTTGGCTGGCAAAATTGAGTTGCACCCGTTATTGAAGAGAGTCGCACTGACTCTCTCTGAGAACTACGCTAAGGGTGTGCTTGTCTATGGAGTACTCAGCTACCTGTACGTTAACTTCACGAAAAGGCTGTTCAGTTGCTCGGATCAACTGGAACAATCGTCGTCATGACCGAGAGCTATGTAGCTACACACGTGCTGCTGGTGATATTCTTCCTTCTCTAAACTTTTCCGTTTTCCTTCCTGACTAAGAGCTTTGCTCGAAATGTCAAACCCCCCTTTTTTTGTCGAGCGTGAAACTAATACATTCCATGTACAGGTCCTCTTGTTATTGTGATTAATGTTCGATTATTCTATATATAGGCGCAGAAGTGGCTGTATGGTAAGAAGCTTGCTTACCAACTATATGGTTCCGGGTTAAGTCCCACTGCGTGGCACCTTGGGCAAGTGTCTTCTACTATAGCCTCGGGCCGACCAAAGCCTTGGGAGTGGATTTGGTAGGCGGAAACTGAAAGAATCCCGTCGTATATATGTATATATATATATATATATGTGTGTGTGTGTGTGTGTGTGTGTGTGTGTGTGTGTGTGTCTGTGTTTGTCCCCCCCCCCAACATCGCTTGACAACCAATGCTGATGTGTTTACGTCCCCGTAACTTAGCGGTTCGGCAAAAGAGACCGATAGAATAAGGACTAGGGTTACAAAGAATAAGTCCCGGGGATCGATTTGCTCGACCGAAAGGCGGTGCTCCAGCATGGCCGCAGTAAAATGATGAAACAATAAAAGACTAAAATAATATATATATATATATATATATACACACACAGGGGTAGGGGGGACAGACACACAGACAATCTACATCTCAATGGGTGGCTGTTGCACTTCTGTCACTCAGATTGTGAATTCTATTCTCAGCCTAGCCAAACCGACTTCACATTTCATCCTTCAGTCCTCAAGAAATTATCACCAGTCATACGCTGGGGGGGGGGTCGATCATACATATTAATATACTGCGTCACCACAATGTTGCGACCTTATGGCATTTTGAGAAAACAGTACCGCTTAAAACAGACTATAGGTAATTGCCTGTCTAGTAAATATCATTCATATAATAAGGTAGTGGACGACCAATTTATCGAAGCTAAAATAGACATTAAACTATTCATTATACTAAACAAAGGAACAAACATACATTATTAAAACATACAAATGATAACAATACTAAATGAATTTATTAGCTGATGGAGATAATTGACACCAATCACTTGTAGTAACTTCTTCGTATTTTGGCGTCATCACTAAGAAGAACCAAATTAGTAAGTCACGTGACACTTGAACCGGTGTCATCTATGGATTCTAATTCTACCTTGATAGCGCTTTCTTTTCTTTTATTTGTTTCAGTAATTTGACTGCGGCCATGCTGGAGCATCGCCTTTCGGTCGAGCAAATCGACTCCCAGGATTTAATCTTTGTAAGCCTAGTATTTATTCTATCATTTCTCTTGCCGAACCGCTAAATAACGGGGACGTAAACAAACCAGCATCGGTTGCCAAGCAATGTTGGGGGAACAAACACAGGCACACAAACATATACATACATACATACGTACATATATATATATAAACGGTGGCTTTTAACGGATGGAGAGCTGAACCATCCTGGGGAATAGAGGATTCGCGATCTAGACTAGGGTCTGAAAGTCTACCACACCATAGTGGGTTACACCATGGTTCCTCTGCTTTGTTGTAGAAGTAGGAAGAAAGAGTGAGAGAAAGTTGTGGTGAAAGAGGACAGCGGGGTTCACCACCACCCCACGCTGGAGCTTCGTGGAGCTTAGGTATTTTTGCTCAATAATCACTTACAATGCCCGATCTGGGAATCGAAACCGCGTTCTTACAACCGCGAATCCGCTGCCTTAACCACTGGGCCATTGCGCCTCCACTGGGGCTGTTGTCAACGTTATCTCAAACTGACATACAGGAAATTCATGGATGTTGCCACTGTCACAATATTCGGCATCATGGAAATCAAACAATCGGCAACGGTCTGAATGATTACGTGGTATTAACACGAACATGCATTAATATGGAAAGGTCGATTGCTTTGCAGCGCCACATTAGCGAAATTGATTATTCAACGTACGTTTTTTTTCTCGGACAGCAGGACGTGACTTGAACAGGATATGGATATTTTACAACAGATCGAGTGACCATGTTGGATCGGTAGTTAGTATTATTATTGCTGTTATTGTTGTAGTTGCTGTTGCAGCTATCATCGTTGTCAATGTCGCTATATTTCTTGCTATGCATACATCGTCGTATTTGAAGGCCGTGGTTGGAGTACCACCACCACTACCATTGTTATTATTATTATTATTATTATTATATTATTATTATTATTATTATTATTATTATCATTATTATCATCATCATCATCATCATCATCATCATCATCATCATTATTATTATTATTATTATTATTATTAATACGATTACTAGTATTACCATTAATATTTTTATTACTACTACTACAACTAATACTAATAATATTATCATTATTAATATTATTAATATTACTATTATTATTATCAATATTATTATTATTATCATTAATATTATTATTAATAATATTATTATTATTTTATGTTTGACTTTTGCTTTGCATTTGTACAAGTTGGCTCCAAGTCTCATCCAGAGACCACAAGAAACAACTGGTTGGAAGTTCGTGTTGGTGTTATGCCTAGGCTGCCATATATTTAGCTTTGTACATAGTGTGGTTTTGAGAATGTTTAACAAACCATAAGAAAATTTTGTGTTTGTTTTAAAATTTGAGATTACATCATCATCATATCATCATCATCATCATCATCATCATCATCATTATTATTATTATTATCATTATTATTCAGTAGTTTTATTTTTATAGCGTGCTTTCACTTCACTACCGAGCACAGCTCTGTGTGCCTTGGCTATGTGCTGTGATTTGTTGTGATGCTCTGATGGTTATTGTATGGAAAGTGTTCTGCGTAGGATGTGTGCAGTGCCTAGTAGTGCAATTTTCTGTATGTTATATGTGTTTGTAAGTCCTGGTGTTTTTGTTATGTATTTGTGTGAATATTTTTTTATCATGCCTAATGCACCTACTATGATAGGAATTGTTTCTGTTTTCAGATTCCACATTCTAGTTACCTCTATTTCCAGGTCTTTGTATTTTGAGAGTTTCTCCATTTCTTTTAGAGACACGTTGTCATCAGCCGGTATTGATACATCAATTAGAAAGCATTTTTTTCCTTCATGATTTCTGACAACTATATCTGGTCTGTTGGCCTTAATTTCTCTATCTGTGTGTATCGGCATATCCCAGAGTATGGTTGCTTTCTCGTTTTCTGTGACCTTTTCTGGTGTGTGCCTATACCATCTTTTTTCTGTTGTTATTCCATAATGTTGGCATAGCTTCCAATGTATGTAGGTTCCAACTCTGTCATGTCTGTGAATATATTCCTTCTTAGCCAAGACTGGGCAGCTAGAGATAATATGATTTATTGTTTCTTGTCCATCTCCACATATTCTGCAGTTACTTGTAATATTTCTTTTCATTACATGTTTTTGGTAATTTCTGGTGGGGAGGCTTTGGTCTTGTGCTGCAATTAAAAATCCCTCTGTTTCTGCTTTGAGTCCTGAGCTTCTCAACCATTGCTGGGATTTTTCTTTGTCTATTTCTTTTGCGTTTAGTTTAGTCCAGTATTTACCATGAAGGGGCTTTTCTTGCCATCGTTTTATCATGGTTCGTTGCTGTTCTATTTTTAGTTTGGATTTCATTTGTTTTATAGCTTTTGTTGTTTCTTCATCTTCTTCTTCTTCATGTTTATTAGGTGGTATGCTTTCTTGTTTGTATTTGTCAGCTTCCTTAAATACTGAGAACAGTTTTTTGTTTTGCTCGTGTTTTGCCGCTATCTGGATCAGTTTTCCTTCCTTCTGAAGTAGATATTTTTGCAGTCCTATGGTGGTTATTTTATAGTAGTTTTCCAGCTGTATAAGGCCTCTACCACCTTCTATACGTTGTATATATAGTCTTTCTATGTCAGATTTTGGGTGATGCATCCTAGATCCTGTCATTATTTTTGTTGTTTTCCTATCTATTTTGGTCAGTTCATTTCGTGTCCAGTTAAGGATATTGTAGCTGTAACTTATAACTGGGACAGCTAAAGTGTTGATACCTATTATCTTGTTTTTAGCATTGAGCTCTGTGTTTAGTATTGATCTAACTCGTCTATAATATTCTTTTTTTATTTTCTCTTTCATTTGTGTGTGTTGTGTCTTATCTAGTTCATGGATTCCTAAGTATTTGTAAGTTTGGCTTTGGTCTAATTCTTTTATTTCATTGGTTTTATCTAGTGTGATGTTGTTACACTTAACTAGTTTTCCTCTTTTCAGGGTTACTTTGGCGCATTTTTCTAATCCAAATTTCATATCTATTTCTTTGGTAAATCCATGAACTGTCTTTAATAGTGTTTCCAGCTGTTTGTCATTTGCAGCGTATAGTTTTAGGTCATCCATATATAAAAGGTGGCTGATCGTTTTGCCGTAACATTTATATCCGCATCCAGTTCTATTTAGCATATCGGATAGAGGTGACAGTGCCAAGCAGAAAAGGAGTGGAGAGAGCGTGTCTCCCTGGAATATTCCTCTTCTAATGGGGATGTCTTTGGTTTTCATGAGTCCCTCTTTTGTTTGGAGGTGTAGGACTGTTTGCCATTTATTCATAGAGTGCTCTATGAATTTTATGATTGTTGGTGCTACTTTGTTAATGGCTAGTGTTTCGAGGATCCATGTGTGGGGGATGCTATCAAACGCCTTTTTGTAGTCAATCCAGACCATACTGAGGCCTTTCTTCTTTCTGTGGCTGTCTTCAGTTATGGCTTTATTAATCATTAGTTGATCTTTACAGCCATATGAGCCTTTCCGGCATCCTTTCTGCTCTTCTGGGAACAGTTTGTTTTCGTCCAGGTGCTTGTTCAGCCTTTGTGATATCACTGCAGTAAATGCCTTGAACATAGTAGGGAGGCAGGTTATTGGTCTGTAGTTTTCTGGTTTTTCTGTTTCATTTGATTTGGGAATTAAGATGGTTTTCCCCTTCGTGAGCCATTCAGGCATTGTCTCTGGCTCTGCTAGTACTTGTTAAAGTTTTCAGCCAGCTTTTTGTGCATTCCTGTTAGATATTTCAACCAGAAGTTGGGGATCTTGTCATGCCCAGGTGCCTTCCAGTTGCTTAGTCTTTGCAGTGCCTGGGTGACCTCTTCAGTTGTTATGGGGGTCCAAAGTTGTTCAGATGCCGAGTTTGTTATTCTGATACTCCTTTTTTTTGGTGGTTCGTTCGCCGACCATATTTCTCCCCAGAATTCTTCCAATTCTTCTGCCGTTGGTGCTGCAGTGACTTCTATTTTATTTTTTCCCAGTTCTTGGTAGAACTTTTTGGGGTTAGAGTTGAACTTTTTGTTTTCTTCAAAGAAGCGTTGGCGTTTCTTCTACCAGCGGATCCTTTGTGCTTTGGCAAGGATATCTTGCTTCAGCTTTTCTTTTATTTCAGGCAAATCTTTCTCTGTGATGTTATATTTGCGGAGTATTTTTGTTCTCTTTTTGTTGCTCAGTAGCGTTGATTGTTTGCTGATTTCATTAATAATCGACAGGTCTTTTCTAATTTTTTTTTATTTTGCTTTGGATGTTATTTATCCACAGGGTTTGTTTGGGTGGTGGTACTCCTGTTTGGGCGGGTTTGGGTAAGTATCCAGCTTCTTTTGTGGCTGCAGTGGCTGCTGCGTATATTAGGTTATTTAGCTCAGTGATATCACTTTTTTTTTATTCAGTGGCTACCAGTTCAGTGACGGCTAGGTTTATGCTGTTTATAATAGGTGTTGTTATTTTGTTTATTTTGATTCTTGGGAGGTATGGTCGGTGGTCCATTTTGAGCTCTGTGGTTTTCAGTTCTTTAATTATTTTATTTTTTATATTATCATAATCATTAGGCTCCCCTTCGTTGTTTACATCGTGTTTGTTGGGAATGTTGCGTTTGTCTTCGTGTTTTACAGTTTCAGTGTTTATATTATTGGGCATTGTTGTGTGGCTTCTATCTACATTTTCCTGGTGTATGTTTTCTTTTAGGTGTTCTATTTCTATTTCTGATATTTTTTTTGTGTTGAGAATGTATCTTCGTACGTTAGCTAATTTATTAGGGTTCATTGCTGTATCCAAGTCTATATCTCTATTATTTTCCTTCCATATTTTATATGTATGTGTTGTTGTATTTTCATTTTTTGGGTAGAGTACTGCTGTGAAGTATGCGTGTAAGATAGAAATGTATTCCTCACGTGTCCATTTACGTCTTTTGGGTTTTATTTGCGGGACATGAGGTACAACGTCCGGCCCATTATTTTGACGGTCGTCATTTTCGTAGGGTAGGGTCCGTTTATTTCTGTTGTCACATTATTTCGCACGTGTAGTTTTTCGTACAATTTTTGTTGTAAGTTTAATGTACGTACCGCTCGATTGTTATTCTTGGGTTGAATAGTATCGGTGGCATTTAATTTCTTCGTAGTTCCTTTGTACATGGTGTTTGGGGTCGGAGATGATCGTGATGTTCCACACATGTTTACATGTGTTGCGTTAGAGGCGGAGATGATATCGAGTCAAAATACATCATTTCGTTTCGAAAATAGTAATAAATTTCAATTAGTATTACTTACTCGGATACAGTCCAATTCTTTGTTAGTAAAACTTTGGCTCCATAGGATGTCCTTGTTTTCGATGTTTGTGGATAGATTTCGGAGCTCTGAATTTTCCTTCTTACATCTTAAACGTCCCCGGTGTTCTCCCTTATTATCATTATTATTATTATTATTGGGTGCCTGGCATTTAGAATGTCGTCAGGGGTTCACAGACCTCTACTAGTCGGGCAATGGGATCGGTGGATATTCCGGTTTAGAAATGTATGCAGGATTAGCGACAGCGAAGTACGATGACGTTCTCGAGAAGACTCTCGTCGCCAATAAAAACGAACTGGCTAATTTATTCCGGTCTTTCCGGTCTGGAACTATCGTGGATAATTTCCAGATGTCTTTGACCTGGCAATGCTACTGGCGGGGGAGGCGCTACCGGTTTGAGATAAACTCTAGAGACACGGATGTACTGTCAGACGGACTTGTCCGAAGGGCACGCAGGGTAACGAAACCGTTCTGCATGCAATCGTTCAGTGTCCGGGCATTACTGATTTGTGGGGTTATGTCGAACAGCTTCTGTCACGTGTGGGACGGATTCGTCTTCGGATCGCCCCACCGCTCTCCTTCAAACGGGCAGGCAAGGCAGTTTTTCTTTGCCTGGTGGCTGTGGCAAAAGAGGTTATTTAGTGGACAAGGTTGAAAGACATGAAGACAGATACATTCCACTTTGGTAGAGCTCTCATTGACATTTTTCAAATTTCACTTCAAAAGGGAATTGAGAGTGGAGGGGAAGTGCTGTCCCCGAGTGAGTTTATTGAAAGGTTGGTGAAAGTTGCGAAAATGGTAAGAGTGGATTGTACCTATGTCAGTGTAGACCTCTAAGATGGAGAAAAGGAATTGGAAAGGCACTTGCTCTTGGTGTTCTGGGAAATCTCGGACAATGGGGTTCCACAATTATCCCTAGAGGTCTCCCTGTATCAAGAGGGCTACATCTTTATCATCCTCCCCGCCACCTTTTTTCTAACCTTGGTATGCTGTGTATGTGTCTCTTCTTTTTTCAGTGTTTAACGTGTATACTTACTTTTTTTCATCCTTTCATTATACGTAAACCTCTTTGTATTGCCCCCCTCATCCTTCATCCCTGAGGCAAATAAATGAAATCATCATCATCATCATCATTATTATTATTATTATTATTATTATTATTATTATTATTATTATTAATACTATTATTATTATTATTATTATTATTATTATTATTATGATTATTAATACTAGTATCATTATTATTATTATTATTATTATTATTATTATTATTATTATTATTATTATTATTATTATTATTAATAATACTAGTATTATTATTATTATTATTATTATCATCATCATCATCATCATAATCATTATTATTATTATTATTATTATTATTATTATTATTATATAGCAATGTCACCGTTGTTCACGTTCTTACTGTTGGTTTTGGAAAGAAATACTAAATCATTACTATGGCTGCATTGTTGGACTTGTTTCTCTTCTTCTTGCTGTCGTTGCAATATATCTTTTCCAGTGTAGTTTATATCAGATTACGCTAGCGCTTTTCAAAGGCTGCGCCGCAAGCGCTTTCTAAGTGAGCCGCGGATTTATAAAAATATAATTTAAGTCTTTAGAAAATCCATATAAATACCTGAATGTAATGAAAACGTGTTATTCATAATTTTCTTCGACAAAAGTATGGTTAATAAAATACACTAAGCAATAGTTTTTTTTTCCCCCTGTTTTCTAACTTTTACAATTCTAAGAAATAGTTTTTATTAACTTTCTTTGCGAAGTGCGCAATTAATTTTTGAGTTTTTTTTTTTATTTTTATTTCTTTTTGTGTCCACTATGCTAAGCAGTCAAAATAATTGGGAATCTCCTGATGTTTCTCCCTCTATTTTAGAAAACTTAGAGAATTACTTGACAGACACTTGCTTGTTATTTGTTGTCCCTATTCACATTGTTGTTCTTAGTTGTGGGGGTGTAGTAATGATGGTTATGATGCAGATAATAGCGATGGTGGTGGTGGTGGTGGTGGCTAATCATAGCAATAGTTGGCAGGGTGGGTGTTGCTGCTATGGTAAAATTTCATTTCTAAAACCGCACAAACGATTAGTCGCTAGAAATAGAAAGGAATAGAAGAACGATAAAGAAAAGAGCGTTGAGGAGGTAGAAAGAATGAATGAAGAAAGGATGGAAGGTAGGAAATAAATAAATTATTAGATAAATAAAAATACTCTTATTTTCGGATTAAGACAGTTATATATTTATGTATTCATGGTCAGGAATATAAAGAAAGCCTCCATAATTGATCAAGAACTTCGGGACAGAACAAGAACAAAATACCAAAGTACTGGTGACTCAGAATGTCACAGCAAGTAAAGAAAGTGAAAGAAAGAAAATACTAACAATCAAAATGGTCCGTTAAGGGTTGAGACCATTTAAGGTGGTTCTTGGCATCACTCCACATGAATTATTCTAGGGCACCAGAGGTAAAGAAGCCAACTCCTACTCAATTACACTATCTTTTATAGCTGCATGGCAAAGTAAGAAATATGGCTTTGGCAAAAGTCTTACCGTTATCACCCACCATTCATAAAGCATACTAGAAGACAGTGCCTCCGCCGCTACGCGTATCCTTGTCTTTTAAGGGTACATAAAGGAGTTAACGAGAGTTGGCCAGACAGAAAAGCAGCCTTCTTCAAAATTTGTACCACACAATTTCTTTTCAATGGTCACAATTTTTTTCTCTCTTGCCCTTGCCCCTGAGTTAATAAAATACCATTAGACTTATTACCTTGACCTTGACCGACCAGTCCGTCGGGCGTTCATTTGACACCGCTGGTCATGGCACGCTGCCCACTCCTCTCTGGATCGCGCCTTCCTCATACATGTGGCCACATTGGTCTTATAGAGGACACAATTTATGAAATATGCTGCATTATTCTACAATTTTATATTCACACAAAATGGGTTGTCTTTGGTACTACGGCTGCTGTTGTTACATATATATATATATATATATATATATATATATATATATGCATGTATGCATGTGTGTATGCATGTATGTGTATATATATATATATTATATATATATATATATATATATATATAGGGGTTGGACATAATAATGGAAAGAGCTTAAAATTTCAAACAAATTTATTTTAATGTGGGGTTGCACGGCCTTTGGCAGTAATTACAGCTTGAATTCTACGAGGCATGGACTCGTACAAAGTTTGAATTGCTTCCAAAGGAATTTTTGTCCATTCTCCAGCTTAAACAGTCTCCAGTTCTTGTAGTGATGATGGAGGACATCAACTCCTTACTTGTTTTTCTAAAATGCACCATAAATCTTCAATAATATTGATACCTGGGGACTGTGGTGGCCAGATAAGATGTTCAACTTCACTAGAATATTCTTCGTAACATTCAGTAACAGCGTTCGCTGTGTGAATTAGTGCATTATCATCCTGAAAGATTGCGTTTCCCTCTGGAAACAGTT
>NC_043008.1:41852632-41860132 GCF_006345805.1 Octopus sinensis
AGATATCCTTTCACATACAATTCCTTGTTTTGGGAACAAAGGATGAGATATCAAATGACAATATTTGATACCAGATTCATTAAATTTTTTTTTATGTGTGTGTGTGAAAAAGAGAGAGAGAGAGAGAGAGAGAGAGTGTGTTGTGTGTGTGTGTGTTTGTGTGTGTGTGTGTGTGTGTGTGTGTAGTGTTGATGTGTGGTAAGACGTTCGCTTCCCAACTACTGCGTGACACCTTGGGCAGATGTCTTCCACTACAGCACCGGGCCGACCAACTCCTTGCGAGTGGATTTGATAGATAGACACCGAAAGAAGAACGTTGTGTGTATATATATATATATATATATATATATACGTGTTTTGAATATTATATATATAATGTTCAAAACAAGTCGGACGGATGAGATGGCCTTGAAGTCGAAGATTTTAATCTAACGAGAGGACCAATCAATTACATCGAGCCTAGTGTTTCATTGGTTCTTAATTCATCGACCTGGAAAGAGCGAAAGGCAAAGGCGACCTCCGCAGAATTTTATACATAGAAGATGCACGCAAACGAAGTGCCTCAAAGAATTTCGCCCAGCGTGCTAACGATTCTGCCAGCTCGCTGCCTTCCGTTTATCGAAATAATAACATAAATGGCAGCAAGCTGACAGAAACATTAGCACACCGGGCGAAATACTTAGCGGTATTTCATCTGCAGCTACGTTCGACTTTGCCTTTCATCCTTTCGGGGTCGATTAAATAAGTACCAGTTACGCACTGGGGTCGATATAATCGACTTAATCCGTTTGTTTGTCCTTGTTTGTCCCTTCTGTGTTTAGCTCCTTGTGGGTAGTAAAGAAATAGGTATTTCGTCTGCCGTTACGTTCTGAGTTCAAATTCCGCCGAGTTCGACTTGGCATTTCATCGTTTTGGGGTCGATAAATTAAATACCAGTTGCATACTGGGATCATCTAATCCTCTGCCCCCCCTTCCCAAAATCTCGGGCCATGTGCCTATAGCAGAGAAGAAAAGTAACCTAAATTCTTCATTCTATGTAGGTTTAAAGAGCCGTTGTTATTGTTATTATCATTATTATTATTATTATTATTATTATTGAGTAAGAGAGCAGTTCATGCCATCAAAGTGACACTGGGGTAAAATATACGAAGTCCAATATACCCATAATGACTACCCGTCTGATAAAGGTACATCAGGCACATGCATCACAACCATATGTGCGCGACATGGTGATCTCATATCAAGATAAACAGCACATGACCTTGCAGGTGGGGCCCAGTTAGAATTTTCTTCAGGTTGAGTAGCCCATCCCGCTCAAACGGTCCTTGAATAAGGGTTGTTTAAGGATGTTGAAAGAACCACCCATGTTTCCAGAGGTGAACTATTCAAATCCCAAAGAATCCCTCTCAACACATGGCTATGATGCTCCCCACTACTTCTGCTCGTGATCAGAGATGCACATATCGTCAGCCACTAAGGGACATGCTCAACTGGTTAAGGTCAAACAACTGACAAGCAAATCTGTGGTATTGAGCAGAATATTTGCTGTAGCCCATCTTTTATACCAAGACAAAACAATGTACATGATAACACTTCCAATCAGTTAAGATCAGAAGCCATGAGAGCCACTGCCTGGTACTGCATCAGGGCATTTATTATTATTATTATTATTATTATTATTATTATTATTATTATTATTATTACTATTATTATCTTCAAGTATATAATATGTAAGATGTATTGAAATAATTCGATGCACCTCGGTTTGGTTGGCTCCAGTCCATTACAGTGATTAAGAAAATTTCTGTAATACGTTCTTAATTGTTACATGAGGAATAATCCGAGCTGAGCAATCGATGCTATCGTATATTTAATATTCGGCAGCTTCTCATATCTGTATAATTTACTTATCTTCCACCTTAATGGAATTAAATGCCGTCTGATTAGGTTTTTCTAAGCATTAGTAATGCGTCAAGCGAAAATGTCCTTTATAAACATATGTGTGTGTGTGTGTGTGTGCGTGTGTGTGTGCCTCTGTGTGTGTGTGTGTGTGTGTGTGTGTGTGCGTCTGTGTGTGTGTGCAAGTATGTATGTATATCTGTATGCGTGTATGTACGTATGCATATCAAGGTGGTGGTGGTGGATGTAGATCTTCGATCAACGATGAGTATTCAGTTGTCCGAACTGATAAGTTACCTGCTCCTGAATTAACGAATATATTTGTGTGTATGCGTTTGTGTGTGTGTGTGTGTGTGTGTGTGTGTGTGTGTGTGTGTGTGTGTGTGTGTGTGTGTGTTTGTATGTGTGTGTACTTTAGATACATTTCTGCTTTACGTAATTCTCAAACAAGAATAAGCGTAAACTTGAATTATAAGGAAGCCCGTTCAACCAATTTCGATGAAAAAAACATGGGCCCCTCTCCGGCTACAGAATATGGCAATTGCCAATGATGCCATGCATTGGAATCAAATCTGGGACATTATGTTGATGAAGCTGTCTTTTTGACTATACGCCTGCGCTACGTTTACAAATTATTTGTGTGTGTGTGTGGTGTGTGTGTGTGTGTGTGTGTGTGTGTGTGTGTGTGTGTGTGTGCAATGCACTCTGAATGTGGCCGTGAATAAAAGAGGAGGGATTAGTAAATCTGAACTTGAAATTGAGGAATACGAAGAAGGAGACGCCTATTTTTCTATCTTCATTCGCATTATTTACATCGACGTATTCGCATACGAAGCGTCCTAACTTTCAGTACTGGCTCTAAATTCAATAGGACATCTGTAGAGATATGCTTAAGAATATAGAAAAGATATATTTAGTGTCGTATAATATTACTCACGGTTATAATTTCAAACAAATTTAGGAAATGTGTTAAAACCACGATGTAAGCGGAATAGTGTCAGAAAATGAAAAGATTGCCGAATAATTAGTCGGCCTCAGTCTATAGGGAATCATATAAATCTAACTAGAAATGATGTTTCAGTAATAAAACGTATGATATTGATTAATTATCAGAGATAAGAAAAGCAGCTTCAAATGAAAATATAGATAGTAACGAACAATATTGGGTTATCAATTTTTAATCATTTTTTAAAGTTTTTTGTTGTTTTCTTTTGATGAGGTGAGTGTGGATAATTTAGTAAACGTTAACAAAAGAGCGAGCTTTAGAAAAAGTCAATAGAAAAAGTAAGAGAGGTAAAAACAATAGATGGTAAGTGAAGAATTATTTAAAGGGGAACCGGTTTGGTTAATGATGATGTGGTTATTGAATTAGACCCAATGCCCGCAATTTTGAGGGGTATAGTGTTAATTGATGGCATTGATCTCAGCACTTGATTGGTACTTTATATTATCGATCGCGAAAGGATGAAAGGCAAAGTTCATACAGGAATAATTTGAACTCAAAATATAAACGCAGGAAAAAATACCGCAAAGCACTTAGTCCGACGTTCTAATGATTCTGTTAATATGCCGCCTTCGGTGGATTAGTATTGTTAATAATAATTCTTTGTCATTTTTGTGCAGGGATAGAAAGATTGAGGGATTGGGGTTAGTCTAGCACATCAACTCCAGTTTCTGACTGGTACTTTCTGTTATCGACCCCGAAAGGATGAAAGACAAAGCTGACGTCAGCGACATTTGAATTCTAAACATAAAGATGCGGAAGAAGTACTGCAAATCATTTTATCCGGCACGCTAACGATTCTGCAAGCCGACCCCTTAATGATGATTTTTGTCCATTCTAAAGCACAAGGTCTGAAGTTTGGGAGTAGGATACAGTCGACTGCATCGATCCCCGTGAATCAACTAAGTCATATATTTATTGACCCCCAAAATAACGAAAGACAAAGTTGATCTCCAAGGCATTTGAACTCCGAATGTAAAGCCTGAAGAAATACCGCTAAGCATTTTGTCCGGCATGCTAGCAATTCTACCGGCTCATCATCTTAATTAATAATCTATAATAATCCTTTCTACTAAAGGCACAAGGTCTGAAATTTGGAGGAAGAGGACTAGTTAATTACATTGACCCAGTGTTTTACTGATACTTAATTTATCGACCTTGAAATTATGAAAGGCAAAGTCGACCGCGGCGGAATTTGAACTCAGAACCTTCGACGGGCGAAAAACCTCTAAGCATTTCTTCCAGCGTCCTAAGGATTCTGCCAGCCTGCTGCCTTTAATAATCTTTCCTACTCTAGGCACAAGGCCCGAAATTTTTTTTGGGGGGGGGCGGTCAGTAGTTTAGATCTACCCCAGTACACAAATGGCACTTAATTTATCGACCCTGAAGGCATGAAAGGCAAAGTCGACTTGGCAGAATTTGAACTTAGAACGCCCGGTGTGCTAACGTTTCTGCCAGCTCATGGCCTTTAATAATAATCCTTTCTACTATATACACAATGCCTGAAAATCGCCTGAAAATGATTCTACCAGCTCGCCGCCTTTGCCCTAATAGTAATAATAATAATAGTTTATTAATTAGGTACAATGTATGTAAATTGAGGGAGAGATAAATCCATTAAATTCAGCCGGTACTTAGCTGCTTCTTTATTTTATCGTCCCCGAATGGGTGAAAATCCCATCAGTGGGATTGGAACTCAAAAAATAAAGTGTCATAAAAAATACCAGAGGGTATTTTGTTGTAACGATTTTGCCGATTATTAATGATGTTTTCTGATTCGAGTATAAGGCCAGCAATTTTGATGGGCGGGTACCTATTCGATACTATCAACTCAAGTACATGACTGGTACTTTTAAAAGAGAAAATTGACTTCGGTGATATTTGAACTCAGAACGTAAAGAACCAAAATAGGTACCACAAGACACAATAATTCTGTCTCGTGTGATATGATGTTCCTTCTATGACTTTCTTTCCTTTTCTTATTAACCCCCATGGCCTAGATCTTCACTGGCTTTTTATGCAGTCAAAATTGAGCTTATTTGTAATATTTTTAATGCTTTATGTATTAATGCTTTCTTTGACAAAGAAAACGCTAGTATTGTTCACACCAGCGGTTCTCGGTAGAATCGCTTTTGATATTTCTTTTCTTTTGTACTCTATGTGTTTTTATATAGAATGTTTTCTCATTTTATTTTATGTATGTTCTGTGTATTACACTGTTGGTTTTGCACATTTTCTTTCGAGATTCGTGGTTCAAATTTTTATAGCTAAACACATTTTTTTTAGGTAAACTACGTGGAGAAACAAAATAAGTCTAAAAATGGATTTTTTTTTCTTTTTTGTCTAAAAAATATATGGATATACAACAAAAGTTTTGCAACTCACTGTATGCTTCTACGTTCTTCAGAGCTATTCCATGTTGTAAAAATTTTCGTTTTAAAAAGCTACTAGAAAATACGTTTGAGGTTTGCAGTGAGATCTTGTTTTTGCAGTTGTTGCTGCTGTTATTGTAATTATTATTAATATTATATTAACATTAAAAATATCCCCTCAAAAGAACGAAGTAAATGTTAAACAATTTAGGAAATGGAACTTCTAATATAAAACCACCTTTATAAAAAGGAAAAGTTCGAACTAAAACGTAATAGGAAAAATAAAGAAAGTTTTTTTAAGCAGGATTTTAAACTTCGTTGAATATATTTGTTAAAACGCTACTTCTAAGTACATGCTAAGATTTCTTTAGGATACGAAGGTAAATTATGTTGCTTTCAGAGGGAGCAAAGAAAGGGGGAATAGAGATGGAGGAAGTTGAGTTTAGGCACCTATAAAAGTATAACTAACAATAAAATAAACGCTGCTTGAAATAAGGTGTATGTTAAAACCAACTATATTAGATCCAATTAAATCAAATTTTAAAAGATATTACGTTTGAATATATTTAGATGTTAATTTTGGTGTAAGAGTTGCAATTAAAAGGTATTATAGAATATAGAATACACCATGAAGGATTTAGAATTTTCCAAAACTAAGAATATTGGTGAAGCACAAATAAAAGAGTTGTGGTGAACCCAATGATTTTCAATGTAGTTAAAAGGTTAAGTAAATGGAAAAATAACAAAGAATGAAATAAAGGCAACAGTAAAGAATATAAGTTAAATACTAATAAAAAATGTAATACAAAATTCTAAAAATCGGAAGCTCACTAATAACCTAATAATGGCATATTAATCATTAAAAAATTATCAATTTTCAATTTAGTAGTCTAAAGGGTGATACCGAATCTACTCAATGTTATCGCGATGAACTACACAGGAATCAGCCAAAGCCTTTAAAGAGGTATATATAGCACTCCAGATCCAGTAACAATGAAAATTATTCCAGTCTATATCTCTATACTCGGAGGCTTTGGAATGATAGAAATTACTTACCCACTCTAACCAGCAGCATTCTTTACAAAGCCCCTCTTTATTCATTCGTGTATGGTAAAAGCCGACTTTGTCCTTTAACAAGTAGACTGAACTTTTATATGCTGCCATCAACGGAGCTCCCTGTCAGTAATTTACCAATCATTTGTTCCTAAATTTATCCCATCATTTTTAGTGTACTTCAGAAATGTTTCACTTCACTTCAGGTTGTGACCGGAGTAAGGTAAACTTTTCTAATCTTCTGTGCCAGAATTGTTTCTCACATTCAGTAGTCATTCAGCAATAGTCTCAAACTCTAATGTAGTATAAACTGGTTAATCTTTAAACCTTTAAATTGTTTCAACTTTAAAGCTGTGTTCATGCTGGGATACCACCAAGCATAACATATCATCCAGTAATAATTACACTTGTCTAAAAACCATGTTTATCATCTTAACAATTCGAAGCGTGCTTTCACACTAAAGTGCAGATCCAATCTAAATACTCTAAGCAAAAAATCTATATTTTCCTCGAGATAAGTCGAGTGCTTCTTCTTTGTACACCTAGATAAATAGATAGATATATAGATAGACAGATAGATACAGACAGACAGCCACACACATACATACCTACATGGATACATATATACATACATACATACATACATACATACATACATACATACATACACACATACATACATACATACATACATACATACATACACACATACATACATACATGCATACACACATACATACATGCATACATATATACATATATACATATATACATGCATGCATGAATACATATATACATACATACGTACATATATACATACATACATGCATGCATGCATGCATGAATACATACATACATATGTGTGTGCGTGTTTGTGTACGTATATTTTTCCATATGGATGTTAACTTTTTGTCTATTTTTGTCGGTTGGTGTTCAAACAGGATACTTGATCCCCGTTCATGTTTGTCTAATTTTGTTTATTATTTATAATGAATACGGCTATTGTTTTCTGTAACAAGATGATGTGATGCTGACCAATTGTTCACCATCTATAGCTTTAATCAAGGTAAAGTATGTGAAACATGCTGTACTGGACGCAGAATGACCGATACATTAAGATGTACTCTCACTTGTGAGGTCCAAGGCTGGATCCCGATACGTGACGTAACTTCG